>NW_008580174.1:73286-89633 GCF_000520115.1 Aphanomyces invadans
ACTGCCCGGCCACGTTTGCCCGTATCCGGGCGTTCTACGGCATATCCACCGACGCGTACGTGAAGAGCCTGATGAAAACGACAAAGGAGCGGCTGAGCGAAGGCGCGAGCGGCGCTTTTATGTTTTTCTCGGAGGACCAGCAGCTGATCGTCAAGAGTATGAGCGAGGGCGAGGCGTCGTTCCTGCAGTCGATTGCGGCCGACTACGCGGCGTTTCTTTTGACGCATCCCGAGAGCCTCCTCACCCGATTCTTTGGGTGCCACTCGGTGCATCTCTACGGCACGATGTTTCATTTTGTCGTCATGTCCAACCTCTTCTCGGACCACACAAAGATCATCCATCGTCGGTACGACATCAAAGGGTCGTGGGTGAACCGATCGGCCAAGCAGCCCACCAAAGGTACGACCGAGATGGTCTTTGATTCCCACTCGCGTGGCTCCGGGCGACGCTGATCGTTGCGCATGTAGGCAAGAAGGTGACGTGTCGCCATTGCAACGGCAAGTACGTGTTTGGGTCTGTCGAGGGCAACGTGTGCCCCCTGCGCGTCGGCACGCACGAACCGAACGTGATTTTGAAAGACAACGACTTGACGCAAAAGGTGCGGCTGGACCCGGTCGTCGCCGAGGAGCTGTACGACCAGATCACGAAGGATGCCGGGTTCCTCTGCAACCACGGCATCATGGACTACTCTTTGCTCATGGGCGTCCACAACGTCGAGTACCGTGTGTCGGCCGATATCGACCTCTCCGGGCCCATGCTCGACAACAGCCTCCTCCTCAACCCCAACATCACGCGCGGGTCCAAGCCGGCGCAGCCCACGGCCCGCAACTTGAGTATCGGCGTTGGGGACAGCACACTCCTCGACAACGAGGACAGCGACGTTCATTTAGACGATGACGACGACACCCGAGCGCCGATCCGGGCCACAGGTACACACGGCACCGTCTCGAGAATGCCGACTCGACTGTGTGTAGGCACTCGCAAGGCCAACACGGTCGTCGGGCCATCGTGCTACTACTTTGGTATCATCGACATTCTCCAGCTGTGGAACTTTGACAAGAAGCTCGAGCGCAACACCAAGGTCCTTCTGCTACGAAAGGACCCCGATGGACTCTCGGCGCTTCCACCGACAAAGTACAAGGACCGATTCTGCTCCAAGATGGCCGACATCTTGCGCGTCGGTGTCCACGATGAAGCGTACAAGGCTGTCAACATGTGGGACGAAGCAGAGCCTAACACGCACCACGTGGTGCCGGCCACCGACGACGCTGGCCTCGAGCCACGTGAGGCCACGTCCAAGCGACTGTACCTTTAAGAATAATACATCTAGGTATATTGCACGACGACGACTCAAGCGACCACCGACACGGCGGCACGACGAATGGGGGCACCAGCCACACCTCCAACTCGTCCCGAGACAGACATCCCTGCAGGAGCAGCCGCGGCCACTGTCGAGTTGGCGGCGGTGGATTGGTCTAGCTCTAGTCTTGATGCGAAGTGAGAGGTTTGAGCCGGCGGCCGACGGGTAAAGTCGGCGGAGGCGAGTGCCGCGGGGTCGACGCGACACAATGACGGCGCTCCGCCAGCAGCGTCGTCAATTGATCGTGCAGGACCGCGTGCTTGGTCTCCGCCAGGTCGAGCTCGTCACGGACGGCGCTCGGCGACCGCCGCCTCGTGTCGTCATCGTTGTACGAGGCGGCATGGGCGGCAAAGTGTTCCTTCAACACTCGGTCCTTGGTCTTCAAAATGCGCTTGATCGAGGACGGCACGGCGTTGATCGAGAGCGTCAGCGTCACGTACAGCAAAACGAGGACGTGCTACAACGCCACCCCCCCCCGTCAGCACTGACGTCCCAGCGAAGCCAAGACGGTGGCGACGTCTCCCGCGAAACTCGACATTGTACCTCGAGGATGACAAAGATCGCAAACCGGTCCGTGTTGGCAATGCAGTGAAAGTTGGGGACCATCGGGGGGAGGTGCTGCGCGTATTCGGTCGTGACCTGCAGCTGCATGCACGCGGGAAAGAACGACTCGAGGAGCCCGCTGGCGTAACAAACCAGCGCCACGTTGATAAAGATGGCCCAAATGTTGTTGAAACGAAGAAAGAGGTTCCACGATCCCATCGAGCTCGTCCGTTGGGGAACGACTCGCTGTGACGCGTACGCGAGCTACACAAGGATGAGGACGATGGCGGTCCCACCTCGACGCCGACGACGGGCCGTCAACACGGCGGGTCTGCGCGATGCCATCGCGTACCTGGAACGCCGACGACCGGACTTCAAACACGTTGTTGATCACGGCGCACAACGGAATAAACGGCCACACGCACGTGAATTGGAGCACGTAGCCGAATTGAACCAACGTGTCGGCGTAATCGGCAAACGTGTCGTGGGGGCTCTGCACAATCGTGCGGACGTGAGGCGCATGCACAGGTCGTGGGTGCGTACCTGGCCAGCTTGTTCCAGGACACGATCGAGAAACCATTGCCGCTGTTGCTGGAATGCGATCGAGCTACCGCCAAAGCTGCTACGACGTCGTCCGGATCGAGTGGGGTGATTCAGGGTCGACGAGGTCGGCGACTTGCCGTCTGTGGAAACGGGTTGAGGGGACGCCAGAGCGGGTGGTGGACTCGGTGATGCTGCGTCTTCAGTGGGTTTGGCAGGCGACGTCGCTGCGGGCGAACGGGTCGTCGTCGACGACGCAGCCAATTTTCTCGACAGTTTGGGCAGACTCGTGAGGATGTCGGAAATCCGCGTCGACGACTTGGACGGCGTCATGGGGGCCGCCGTGGATTTGTCCTCCCGGGTGAAGCTCTGCGCAAGCGTGTTGTGGTACACATCGTACAGGCCCTTGGCTTCGCTGGCCTTTTTTGCCGCGTGGAGCAAAAAGTACGGAATGAACTTTTCAAACACGATCTTGAGCCCTTGCGTCGCGACCAGCGGCGTGATAAACATCGTCTGTAGCTCGAGCAGCCCTGGCTCGTAGCTCGATGTCCACGGGAGCAAGTTGTACTCGTTCACGAGCGAGCTAAACTGGGACCCGTACGGGACGTACACGAACGCGCACATCCAAAACCACGAGTAGATGCCAAAAAAGTCCCAGAGAAACACCTTGAGCGCCCGCGATGACTCGTACCGCTTCTCGGTCGGGTGGTTTTCCCACTGCGTGAGACCGACCGCGATGACGCGAAAGATCTGGTACTGGATGATGTCGACGACAAGGCCGAGGAGGATGCCTTGACAGAGCACGAGGACCCAGTTCTCGAGGCCGCCCGTCGAGCAATTGCCGCCACACCCGGCCTTGAGGAAAAAGTACAAGTCGACAAACCCGATCGTGATGACGGTCTCGCCGACGAGAAACACGACCAAGACGAGGTACCCCACAACGTACTTGAGGCGGCGGCTCCACTTGATGCCGTTCACGCCGGCCGACGGCGGCGGCGGTTGAAAGTGCGGGTTCGACACATGCACGTGCTCTTGCGCGCCGATGCCCCACTTGAGGCGCAGTTCACTACGCCGTCGCTTCCAGCAGATCAGAAACAGCGTTGCCCACACCGTCGACACGGCAAAGCCCGTGATCGCCGCCAGACGAAAGTAGGCCGTGACCGAGAATGCCGAGATAAAGTAGATGAAGAGGCCCCACGCCGCGAGTGGCAGCAGCCACTTGGTGTAAAAGTCCATGTAGGCAAAGTACAACGCCGCCTTTTCGCCAAAGTGCAGCCGAATCTTCTCGACCGATGCCGTGTTGTCGCGAAAGTAGGCGCGCCACTGGAGGAACCACTCGGTCAGGTACACTTTGTTGAACATGTCGTCGTGCAGCGGGAACGCTTTGAACGGGCATGTGGGTTGCAGGTCCAGGAGCCCGAGGCCGCCGTGGCGCCGCGAGGCATGGAGCAATCGATCCACGAGCACGATCCGATCGGCGGACGTTAGTTTGCCGTGCTGCTGCGGCGCGAGAAAGTGCTCGCCATTGCGACCGCCCGCGACCCATCGCTCGATTTCCATCTTGGTTTGCATGTCGGCCAAGATGGCGTCAGGAGCGTGCAAAAGGAACACGAGCTTCAAGTGCGGCGCATGCTTCTTGTACACTGGTCGCGACTCGAGGCGGACGAGGAACCCCGCGAGAGCCAGGCGCTTTGCGAGGTCTTCCAGTCCATGGAGTACGATCGGATCAAATGTGACAATCGTCGATGACACAGAGCCGTCGGGGGCTGGAACCCGCGGCACTTTGACGAGAATGGCAAAGTGAAACGTGAGCGCGAGTGGTGGCGTCGGCGGACCGCTTGTCGAAGCCTGAACAATGGCATCATCCACGTCGAGTTCGCCATCCGTCGACAGAATGAGTTTGTTCGAACTCGACGTCGACTGGCGGTCAAGTGGAGGCATGGGTGGGGAAATGTGCATCGCGTTGTTGAGATGAGCGTCGATTGCTACGTCCACGTGAGGTGCCGACGGCGCCGTCGGTTCAAGGTCCTACCGCCAGCGTCAGCGTGCGCATCGTTCGGTGGGCCTCGATGAGCACGAAAAGATCAAGACGTACGTTATCGAGAATGTCCTGGACACAAGCGTCCAAAGCATCGTCTTCCATGGACGTTGCATGCGCGTGGGTGGGGACGCCGTGGTTGCCGTCGGACAGCGTCGAGTCCCGACACGCCTCGAGGTCCATGTGGACCATGGGCGTCCTGCTGCTGCCCTCTGGTGCAGTCTCGACAGAGCAGCGCACATCCGACGCCATCGTCCGCCACCGTGCCGCTCTCGGGGCCGTTGTGTGAGGAATGACGGCCGTTTCGACGCGAGAAACGAACCGCCGTTACCAAAAATCCAACGCTTTTGCGACCGCACATGACGATCGTCCATCACGACGCTGCACGATGGTGACGTCGCAGCCGCAACCATGCCGTCACATTCTGCACCATGCATGCTCCCATGCTGCACTTGGGGTCTGGGAGGACGCATGTCGAGGCGCATGACAGGTTGGTGCCCGCCCATGCCATGGGACCCCATGCGCAACTTCGGTCCGCACACACATGCTGAACCACCTTCACCACTGCATGGCAGACGAGACGTCCAGCATATTCACCGCCACCCCTCAACCTCTCAATGACACCGACAGAGTCCTCCTTTCATTCCCTTGGCTGGCTGAAGGCTCTGTGCACAACGATTATCGCATTAGCTAGACCTCTCAGTCTACGTCCCTGCGGCTGCTCTCAACGTCGGTTCTTGTGGAGCGTCCATCTCGTCCTCGGGATCGCCCCCCCTTCCATGCAACGACCACACCAGCGCAGGGAATTCTATCGTGTTGAACCATGCTATCGACTGACGTGTGCGAGGTCGACCCTTATTCATTGTCGTCGTTGTCGTCGTCGCCTTCATCCACGTAGTCTTCATCGTCGATATCGTCGCCATCGTCGTCGAGAATGGCGCTACCATCGATGCTTTGGACTTCACTATCGGCCTCGGTCGCTTCTTTGGCGGCTCCCGTCGTCCACAGTTGACGGCCTAAGCCATGCGTCAGGACATTCTTGGCCAGATTGTCTGTGCTCACCCGTGAGCCGCTTCTCGGCGCCAACTGCAATCTTCGCCCCACTCTTCGTCGCCATTTCCAAGTCAAACGCCGCTTTCCACGCGTTAAACGACTCGACTGTCACTGGCGTGCCGGACGACGGCTTGGACACTCCCTTCGATTCGGCTTCCTTCTCCTTGAACCACCGCCTCACGTTAGTTTCATTGCAACTGTGCACCGCGTTTCGCACCAAGACAGCCTGCGCGGCCTCGGCGGCGATTGTGTCCTTCTTCTGGCGCTGTTCTTGGCGCCGCAGCATCTCCTGATACTCGGACCCATCCTACGCTCACATGGATTGATCAGGCCCGTGAACGGTCCCAGTGAGACCTACGTTGCCTTCGCGATTGTTTTCGATCAGGTACTCACGCACGGCCTCGCAGACGGTGTACACCATGGCGATTCCAGTGTTGTCTTCCATCTAGTGGGGATCCATCATGAGAACGACGGGGTGAGGCTCGTCCCGATGAAAAGTACTTGTTGATTCACGAGTGCTCGAATGTCTCGTTCCTGTGGCTCGCTCAACCCTTTCTCGAGCTTGATGTCCACCTAAACAAAGTTGTGTACAAGGACTTGCGTTGCCGTAGATAAACGCCATGACGCACCGACGGCAGCTCGTCAGGGTACTTGGCAGGCATTGTGAACACGAGACTCATAGCAACTGCATCATGCGTGCGTGAGGAGGTCACCATCCATCGGTACAGGATATACCATGATTGACGCCACCGGTTTGGTCTGGGATGAGTCGAACCTTCAAGGATAGAGGGGACTCTTGCACCTCTGTACAGTGTTCCGCGTCAACAGCACTCTTCCCGACGCATGCCACGTACTGGTGAAGTCGTCCATGTAAATGGACTCCAGAGCCTCAACTTCCATCATCTGCTCTTCCACATAGTCTGCATTGCACACCGAGATGAGTCTCGCACCGCCGGCGCCGCGGCCGTACCTGTCATGTGGTCCTGTGTTGGCCGGTTTTGTCGACGCGGTCACTCCATTGACCTGTCCGGATAATGCCCTTGTATCCGAAATCCACACTTATCCGGCAATTCCGGATGCACACCATGCACTGTAGTTCAAATGTGATGAAAACAAGCGCACACTTGCACTCTGGCGACGTCATCGACACCATGAAGCACGTCGTGGTCTTGGGTGGCGGCATCTCGGGGCTGTCCTTGGTACATCGGCTGCGCAAGCACTTGCCTGCATCTGTGCGCATCGAGCTTATCGAAGCCAGCAGTCGCGTTGGCGGATGGATCAAGACAAAGCACACTCCACCGTTTCTGTTTGAAGCTGGGCCGCGCGGATTCCGCCCGAGCCGCAACGGCGCCGAGATGCTGCGTTTGGTCGAAGAACTCGGATTGCAAGATCAATGTATTGCGTCGGCAGGCAGCAGTCGCTACATCTTCACCCACGGGAAGATTCAAGTGCGTGAGGGCTTACACTTCACAGCGACGATGATATTGATTCCTGATCGATTCTGTGCGTCGTAGAAATCGCCATCGTCCATCCTCGAGTTCCTACAGTGGCCGTTGGCTTGGGAAGTTGTACAAGCGGTGTTGCGTGAGATGGTGGTCCCCCGGACAACGGTGTGTTCCGCCGAGATCATTCTGCATTCGCCTTGACCAATTCGTGTAGGCAATGGATGAGTCTGTGTATACGTTCATTTCACGGCGCTTTTCGCCAGCCATCGCCGAACGGCTGCTGGACCCGATGGTGTCGGGCATCTTTGCAGGCAACATCCGGCACCTGTCCATGAGGTCGTGCTTCGGCCGGTTGTGGGATATGGAGCAGTCGCACGGGTCGATTGTGCGCGCCATGCTCTTCCACGGAACCCCCATGCCCACGACTCTTCTCGATGGTACCAAAGTTTCCTCGTTTGTGGAGGACGGCAGCAAGGCCATAAGCATGAGCTTCACGCACGGCATGCAATCGCTCACCGATGCTCTCGCTACTCACATCGAAGTACGTCCATTGCACCACGACGTTTCCTTCGTTTGTGCGCTCATCTAACAATTTTCAGGCTTCGCCACACACAGACATTCGATTGAATACGACTGTCGAATCTCTGACTCCGTCCTCGACCACTGCCAAGGCCAGCGGCGTCGCTGTCCGCGTTCGAGATGCTGGAGCAACTGCCGCCGAGACCGTCGTTGCCGACCATGTATTTTCGGCCCTTCCTGCGCATCGATTGGCACCCCTTGTGCACGCCGCCGCGCCATCGGTCGCCACGGCGCTCTCCCGCCTCCCGTTCACGTCGTTGGGGGTTGTGACGCTCGGATTTGAACGCAACATCATTCAACGCCCAGGCTTTGGTTACCTCGTCCCGTCGTGTGAGAAGGAGGGAATCCTGGGTGTGATTTACGACTCGAGCTCGTTCCCCCAGCAAAACTTTGGCAAGAACGTGTCTCGGCTCAGTGTCTTCCTTGGCGGGGAGAACCATCCTTCCGTGGCGGCCATGCCACGAGCGAAGCGCGAAGAGATGGCGCTCGAGACTATCCAGCGCCACTTGGGCGTGTCAGACACCCCCGTCCACGTCGAGAGCACTTGGTACGACCACGCGATCCCGCAGTACCCCGTCGGGTTCCACGAAAACGTGGCCGAGCTCGAAGCCGACGTCGCCGAGACCTTCGATTCTGCATTGACTCTGGTCGGCAACAGCTTTTACGGCGTGGGCCTCGCGGATTGTGTGCACCGAAGCACTGCCGCTGCACTGGCATTCGCAGCGTCTCACCGAAGCGAAGGATGTGTATAACCACGAGGAGAATTCGGCCGCGTGGGAGCGGCGCGAGGACGACTTTCATGGCGCCGCATCGGATTTTCTCTTGAGTTCTAGCTGACTTGGATAATACAGCATATCATGCAATTGGACCTTGGAGACGTCCTTACTATCATGCAGGAAGCCCTGGAGAGGGAAGGCACCATCACCGATTCGAGGGCAGGAGGCACAGCTCGGACATACTCCTCCAGGAGAATAAGCAACGGTGTGCCAGCCGTCACCGCTTCGAGAGCAGGAGGCACAGCTCCCTCCAGGCGTGTCAGGTGTTCCAATGCGCCTGTTGCAGCATGTAACGCTCGTGTCCCTTCGTCCGTAACGGCCACCATCTCGGCAGTTTCACATCGGGACGGCAGCGCCGCCATGTCGCGAACGATACCTGCGCGCGCGCTGGACCCTGTGTATGGTACGTCGCCGGGGTAGATGGAGTGGTTCCTCATTGTTATGGTGAAGATCCGATCTACACGGTGTCCAACACGGGCGGGAAATGGCGAGGCGTGCATCATGGCCGCCGTGGGGGTGGAGAGGCCGGCGTTGGTATTACCTCGGTGACCGTGGGGTTTGAAGCGGTCAGTGGCGCCCAGCGCGCCAAGTACTCGAAGCGGCCGATCTTGCCTTATGTCCAAGCCATCCCGCCCGACATGTATGTGCACTTTATCATCGCCATTGCTCCATTAGGACGCTTCGTTCGTTGACGGCGTGATGTGGTGGCAGCTTGCTCGCTCCTGTGCCAGCTGCGGCAGGGCACCCGCCAACCAACGGAACCAACCTCGCGGGGTCCCCCACCACAAACGACGACCTCGAGCCAACGCGAACCATCGGCATTCAGACTATGTACCGTGATTCAGAGGCGCAGACAACTCCGTACACGCCGGACTACACGATCAAGGCCGGCACGTCGCCCGAGATTGCAACTCTCACGAGTTTTTCGTATGAAAATGGCCTTCCCGCGGGCATGGCCGAAGTTGAGCTTATCCAGCGGAACCGTCAAAAGCGCGCGTTTGAGGAATCCCTGCCGCCCATGACGGACGAAGCATCGTTCGAGCTTCGGAAACGCATGATGGAGCAGCAGGAAAAAGCTGAGTGGGCGTTCCGTGAGGTCGAGATCGACCGAGTGCACGACCAGCGCCTCCAGTTGCTTCAAAAGGCTCTCGTCGAACGCGACCACGAGAACCAATTCCTTGCTGAGCAGCGCATCGAAGCGCTACGCCAGCGACTCACGGCCGAAAAGGACGACTCAATCGAGCGGATTCAGCAGGAGCGCGTGACGGCGCTGCGGAAACTTGCCAAACGCCGCGCAGCGGCGCAAAAGATCCACCCGAAACGAGACCTCAAACGAGACATCATTGGCGAGTACACGGCGTACGGGTCAACGGTGTATGCACCCGTGACTCGTGCTGGCAAGTCCGGCAAGCACGATGTGCATGAAGTGGGGCTGGCCCATCTTCACGGCCTGGACGAAATCCAGGCGCTCGAGGCGTCGGTCGGGTCCAAGTACCTGGCGCCATCGATGTACAAACCGCCGACAAAGGTAATCAAGACCGCCAAAGATCGACGGGAAGCTGCCATCGAAGGTCATCTCCTCTCGATGCAAACCAAGATCGCCCAGAGCAAAACCGCAGACGACCGCCACGGCGCGTCAGGGAAACGTCCCAAGTTCAAACCCGGCGGCGCAAACAACCTTCGGCCGCCGACGCCCGTGTACGCCGTCATGGACGACGACGACGCAGTCCATGACGCAGTTCGCCTTTTGCAAAAGCTGCTTCGCGGCCGCGCGATCCAGAACACGATGTATGAAGGCAAAGGCCGGCGGGCTGAGCTCATCGAAGAGCTGCGGGAAGCCGGCGAGCCAGGCAACACAATCGCGCCGCCGCAAGAAGATGCGATCGTGGCTTTGGCAGGTGATGCGACGGTCGCCAAGGCGCAGGGCGAGGTCGTGTCCGAGCTGCTCGACTTCCTTGCCAAGGAGCTCGTTCGCGTCAACGAGCACATGGCGCTCAACGAGTTTGTCATGGACACCGTGTACGAACGGCGGAAACGCGAAGTCATCGAAGGCGGCCGGCGCCATGCAGAAGACATGCTCCGAAAGCGAGAAGACGTCGTGTTCCGCGCAGTCCAGCGTGTGCATGACGAGACAGCCGACGACTTTGTCATGGACGTGCTGCGGTCTGTCGTCCACACTGGTACGATTCCCACAACCACTCGCGTTGTCCTGGAGACGTCGTGGTTGACCTATTCCATTAGACGCAACGGCGACCGCGCAGCACGAGTTGGGTGTGCTCGGGAGTGGGCTATCCAGGGCTGTGGACGCGCTCGAGGCCAGTGGCACGTCCGACGAAGGGGTCGTGAAGGACCTCCTGGCGTCGTTCTTGTTTCCAGAAGTGCAGCGCCGGCGCGTGCAGGAGCAAGTGGAGCGAGAAGAGCGAAAATTTGTCACGGCCGTCCATCAAGCGCTTCAATTACCCAGCACGTTTAGCAGCTCCCTGTATTAAAACCCGTCTGAGGTGAAAAACACGTTCTTGTCGTCCGTGGCGACGACGTATTGCCACAAGTCCGTCGAGAGGTTGTGTCGCTGTATCATAAATCCGCAGTCCTCTGAGATGACGGTGTCGGCAGGAGGCGGTCCTGTTGATGGAAGGAGTCCCAACTCGATGGCCACGGGGACGGGGACGCGGTCCGCCATAAACGAGCGACCAGGGGCGAACGCGGCCACCAAATGCACCGCCACTGCGTGCGACGTTTTTGAAGCAGGATATACAATCAGCTCATCGATCACGACGGCAAGTGCAGAGTCGGCTGGCGTGGATTTACCAAACGCATACCCAACCAACTCGCCGTTCTCATTCCACGCCCCAATTGACTGAATGTTTGAGCGGCGGTGGCGGGATGCAATCCAGCGGCAGAAATATGGAATTGACCGTTGAATTGGTCCGTTGAACGATGGCGCCACGGTGTGATAGAGATCGAGGAGAGCAGAGGCGTGGTCGGCGAGGTTTTGGATCGGAGAGAGGCGTATCGTCGGGGGAAGCGGAGGCAATGGAAGCTCCACTGGAAAGGATGCAGTTCTCAAAGGCATGGGGATGTACCCGACCTTGCGGTAGAATCCACCGAGCCGGTCGGCATCTGTGTGGAGGGCCGACATGTCAAATGAAGCCAATGGTCCATCGAGAGCAGATTGGAGTAGCTTCGTCGCGAGACCTTTCCCGCGGTACTCTTCCTTCGTTGAAACTTCGGCTATCCCACCCATGGAGACCAATTGCCCACCAAAGAACTGCCGACGTGGCACGACCCGCACAGTCGATGCAATCGCGCCATCGTCATCAGCCACGAGGATATTGTTCATGTCCTCCAACGCGCTGCAGTCATCTTCCAAGTGCGAGATAAAGTATGCATCGGAGTCGTGCTTGAATAATTCCGTACAATGAGCCACCCACGCCTTCACTTCATCCTTCCTCAGCGCTCGGATCGTTATCGTCATGACGATTGCAATGTTATCCGGATGTCACCGCGGAATCCGGATATCACTGGAGATCCGGATACGGGGTGGACACTTCGCATATCCGGATTTTGAAGGCCCATCACTGGCCGACATTTGCATTTTCGGCAAGATGGGACCGAAGAAGGGAAACACGAACTCCAAGGTGGAAGCGGCGAACCAGCGCAAGGTACTGAGGAATATCGTCACACTGGTGTCAACGTCGACTGTCATCATGGCTGTGTAGGCGGCGCAAGAAGCCGAGAAGAAATCCAAGAAGTCTGCCCAAGACGAAGCACGCGCCGCTGCCGAATGGTCTCAAGGTGCCGATGCTCGTTCGGCCAAGCGCGCGCAGGATGAAGAATTGAAGCGACAACAGGCGGACGCCAAAAAGGCAGAGCTCAAGCGATTGCAGGAAGAAGAAGAGGCTGCGATGAGCGGCATCAAGGCGAAAGCCAAGACAAAGGCACAAAAAGATATTGACAAGCCGTGGGAAGCTGCATTGGCGCCGGTCGCGAAAAAGAACAACAAGGGCAGCCGTGTCCCTCCTCCGCCCCCCAAAGCTGTCGCGGTCCCTGCTCCGTCTCGACCAGCAACGCGCGACGACATTGTTTTCGACGAGCGCTCCGACGACGACTTGTTCCAGAACCGAAATCGCATGCAGTCCGACGTTTTGGAAGGTTTGCTTGGCTAAGCTCGATGCGATCGTCACGTTGGGCGTGCTGTTGTAGCTACAACGATCGAAGGAGCGTTGGACTTGCTGGGAGTCAACGACAAGGACCCTGAGCGCCACCCCGAGCGCCGCATGAAGGCGGTGAGGCACTACTGCGTTTGTGCGATGAACACTCACGGTGGCATGGATGTAGGCGTACAAAGCTTTCGAAGAAGCGACGATGCCCCAACTGCGAGAAGACTACCCTGGACTCAAGCTGTCGCAGTACAAGCAACGATTGAGTGACATGGTACGGCGAGTTGTCATGGTGCCTTCTGAGACGTGGTGTCTTAGTGGCGCCGATCACCGCAAAACCCGCTGAACCAAGAAACGGTATCGTACAACGCCAAGAAGATCTAAACGGCTGCGTATGGCGCAGCACCAGCTACGAGCCCCACGTCGACCGCTCGAGGGCTCCCTCCACCATAGCAATTCGTCATCGACATCGGGTCATTCTCTAAAGTAAATGAATGGTGTCATTTAAATGACCTACTTTAGATGATCAGTGTCATTTTCTGTCCAGGAGTCCTGTGAAACAATTGTCTATTCAAAAGTATAAATGAATGATCTATTGCATGGAGTGTTGGAAAGCGCACCAATGAGACGACTCGTACTAATTTTGCACAGGACAAGATGGCGCGCCATCAAACGGTGCTTGATGAAGCATTCAGGATCGGGATCGAATATGCCGTCTGCATTGGAGAAGCAAGCCCGCGCTGAGCTCGAGAAATCAAGCATCGTGGTTGGGTATGACCACCTCAACTACTCGACATCGGCGAAGGACATGAACGCGCTGTCAACGTCGAGGCACTTTCATGCGTCCAACGACCCGAATCGCCTGAAGCATATCAAGGAGGAACATCGGGTGCGCCACTTTGAACTAGGCGACACGAACGAAAAACCCTTGAGCTATGACACGAGCAGTAAGCTGCAGGACCCGACAGGTGAAATGCAAAAGTACACTGCCAAGTTGAACGTCGATGCTCGCGCGATGCTCATGAAGACATCAGCGATTGTCGGGTACGAGAAGTCGCAGTTCACGACGTCAACCAAAGCCGCAACGCAGTGGAATCGCGAAGACATGAAGAAGGCGATCGCGATGCGGGACGAAACGAGATTGATCACAGGTACAGGTGTATTCTCCGATCCGACGTCGACATGTGATGCTTGTTTAGGGCCGAAAAAGTGTCCATTCGTGTACGGCGACGACGAAGTGAGCTACGTGTCCACAGCAAAGGGTACGATGAACTTTGACCAGAAAGACGCCAAAGTTGCTGTGATGGCTGCCGACGTCAAAGATGGTATGCATATCTCTCAACGTGTGCGATGAAGGGTGCTATCTCGCTTCCTTTAGATTTGAGGAAATGTCACTACAGCTTTGGCAACGACAAACTGGACTACTCGACGTCGAGCCACATTGCGCCCATGTCGTCGGATGCATATCGCGAAGCCTCGAAGAAACACCCGCCGTTGAACGACCCCCGGAAGGGCAGTGTGCATTTCTCCTAGTTGGTGTTGAAATGCATTTTCCGACGTATCGGTCTCGGCGCTTTTGTCCACCGATCCGTGATTCCGTTTGGGATGGTTCCAAACGCCCATCATGCATGCGATGGGGTTCCGTGCACCAGATCGAAGCCATCCAACGTCCCTTCATGGGCGGTGCATCTTCATGGCATTGAACAAACGGACCGACCGAACGACTGGCATGGCAAGCTGAGCACTCATACATGTCTTTTCATCGTGGTCTCGGTGTTTCGGAGTTGCGCGATTCGCTAGAATGAGCTGCACCGATGTGCGTGGTACCATATAGGTGTGCACCAAGTGTCTACGACGGGATGACGAAGGAGTGGCAAGGAACTGACCGCGAGCAACACGGCTGGCCTGCCACCGTCTCGGCGGGATGGAAACTTCGATTCTGGTGGTTAAATGGGGATCACTACAAGAGGGGGTAGTGCCGCGTGGACCAAATCTTCATGAGAATGTACATGCCAATAAATACGACAAAGAGACCCACGACATGGTACATCGCGGCCCACAACCCGATCCGCGCCTTCCGATGCAACGTGAGCTTGCGGTTCTCTTCCTCGAGCTTGGCCTGGTTCGCCTCGGCATCGGACGCAACTTGGTCGAGCAAATGCGCGTCTTCCTTTAGATTTTGGTTCAGTCCATGTGTCGCGTGCTTGAGGCGGCTCGACAGCGCCTGCAATTCGTTCTCAAGGGATTCCTTGACTTCGATGCTCTTGGACGCCGACAAACTGCGTCCACTGGTCGGTCGATTTGGTAACAACCTAGGAGACAATTTGTCAAGCACACCGACCGAACGAATCGAGCTAATACCCCAATTGATCCCGTATGGCGCTAAGCGAGGGCTTGGGGGGAGTTGACGACAAAGACAGATCGTCTGTCGAGAACGTCATGAAGTCGTCGTCCATGAGACTGAGCTTCTTGTCTTCCCAGGTGCTCACTGCTTTTCCTTCTACTTGAGACAAGATTGCACCGACGGGATCGTCGGAACGGTTGGATTGTCGAAGCAATTCAGCAACGTGGCGTCGTCGCCGCAACTCGCTCGTCGTAGGAAATATGGATTCATGAGTCGAATCACGGAGTGCTATCAGGTCGGATTCGATACCGAGCAACTCGTCGTGGAACGTTGAGTTGACGAGGGCGTTGTCGGTTTGAATTGCCGTGAGTGCGTGATGGACACACCTTATGAACTAGATAAGAACGCAGAGACAGGTGAGACGTCCACGCACAGCACATATATAGCACGAAAACCTTGGAGACAACTTCTTCGGATGCTTGCGACGTGCATGTGGCGAGAAACTTTCTGCATGCGTGCACGAGGCGCGTGTAGCGGACCGACGCCGTGGCCGACGTCATCTCGATTGTGTGAAACCTGTTATAACGTATATACTGTATATACATACAATTCCAATTTCCTGTGAAAACAAATTACCGTACTATTTAATACGCAACATCTACAGAATGGCGATGTTGTTGTCGGACCGGTGCGCGGCAATCGCCGTCTGTGCGTCATTGAAGTCCAAGTCACTGTCCTTGTCTTCCCACTTCTTTCGTCGGATGTGGACAATGGCGGCAAGGGCGACCCCAGCCATCACGCACCCACCCGCCAGAATCAAGTAATACCCCAAGTCCAATCCTTGGTCCTCCGCTTGGGCCTGGACTGAAATCTCGACGCCATTGGGAGAAGACGTCGACTGGGCGATTGAGAACGCGACAGGTGGGGAGGTTGTAGTTTCGTTGTGTAGGTCGTTCGCATCGATGGGAAGCGTCGTGGAATCAGACACCGGTAGGGGCACAGCCGTAGCCTCCGAGGTCGAGACGTCAGGTGATGGTGACAGCGTGGTGATAACTGAACCGGTTGTGGTGGGTTCCAGGGTTGAAGCGACAGGCGTGGATGGGGCCTTGGATGACACGGGCGGTGCAGCAGAAGATGGAGGAGCGGTGGAAGACCCATCCGAGCGGCCAAACTGTTTGCCGGTGGACACGCATCCATCCTTGCTCATGTCGAGGGTGGCCGTGATGGCGTCGCCGCCGCTATCCGGGGTCACTTCAAACTGCACTCTGGACAAGTCGAGCCCAGGGCTGGACTCAAGTTTGAAGTAGAACGCAGAGTCGATCAAGGACGTGGCTTTGCCGTTGATCTTCACGGAGCCGATGCCACTGACCGCACCGGCGGGCTGGACAGCAAACCAAAACGCGTTACTGCCAGGTTTTTTGCACATCGCAATGTCCGAAGTGTGGGGGCACGTCACAAACGACCATGTCATTTTCAATCGACCAGGTTCGATGCCGTTGGTGAGCTTCA
>NW_008580174.1:107104-117177 GCF_000520115.1 Aphanomyces invadans
CCACGCGATTCCAGCACCGACAACTCTGATATATTTGCAAGTGGTTTCGCAATGGTGGCCTACGCCATGCACTTTGACACGCAATGGGGGCACTGTGACCGTACAAATACGATAACAACATGGAAAAGGATTGCTCGGTGGGCGTCGGGTATCTTTCGCTTCCCATCAGCGCCCGGTACCAGGATGGTGTGTTTCGCGATGCGTGAAACATTTCAGGCCCAGCCGAGTGAACCATTTTCACAAAAGCCATGTCAACTCCGTTCTCAGCCATGTTTGTTGCGTGAGGTGTGGTCTAACTGTGTCGAAGAGATGATGAGGTCTTCGTCATGGGGACGGCGGCTTCATCGGTCGCCCGCGATTGTACACGATTCTCGCGAACTTATCACAATAGATGGAAGATATGCAAGCACATTCCCCTATCGATCTGTTGCGACAGTTTAAGATCACAACGATCCAACGACTCTCCGGAATCGCGACGTGGGCCAGGATCGACATCACGACTTTGCTCTCGTCTGCAGCATGCCGGAAGCACGTCTTTCCGTCGCCGTGACTCTTAGCATTGCCGGGGGCGTTAGATATCCCCCAGTCTTGAACTGCGGACCAAACTACATCGCTTCCCCATCCGCAAACGACAGCTATACTTCCAAAACATACCACGAAACCGGGGAGAATGACTATTCACGCCCACCATCATCGACCTCTTCGTGATAACGTAGCGACAAGTTACAAAATACCCCGATCGACGCACTACTGCGCCACACCTAGCGGACTCCACAACTCATTCAAACGAATAGACGTTGGGCTCTTGCGCTGAAAGGGCAGTGCGTGCGTGGGGGCCGTTCGTGCATGACGAGTTGGTTGGACCGTTTGATGTGTTGGCGTTATTAAACTCGTGCGAATTGTCGAAGGATTGGCACAAGAAACGATGGAAAGGTTGCTGGAAGAAGAACGAGAGCTGACTGCACGAGCGCTTCCAACCGACACAGACATCCTCACTCTGGAACGCCACCCCAGCGACGCAGAAGCATGCCGAACCTGTGGAAAGAACTTGTGATTGGTATTGGCCTTGCCATCATCGGCGTGGTCTGCCTCGTCCGCATCTACAAGCAACCTCCGACGCACGGTCTGCTCCAGGTGCCATTCAATCCCAAGAACGCGTGGCTCTTGGCCTTTCGCATTGCAATGTGGAGCTTTTTCCTCGTCGTGTGGATCATCCAGATCGATTCGTCACACTGGTTTGACCTCGTCTACTATACGTACTGGAACTTTTCGCTGCAGACGATCTATTTTGGCTTGGCTGTCTTTGACCAAGTGCGCCGGTGGACTCGGCCGACGAACCAGGCGAATGGGTACCTCAACACGCTCTTTGACGTGGCCATCACGTCGTGCTTCCTCGTCGCGCTTGTGTACTGGATTCTCTTGTACAGCCCATCCAAGCCCACTGAATGGGCTACATGGATCGTACACTTGGCCAATGTTGTCATCTTCGTCATCGAGTTCACGGTGAACGAGCACCTCATCCAGCGGTCTAGCCTCAAGTTCGTGATCCTGTGGCCAGCGTTGTTTTCGAGCCTTGCCTGGATCGGCAACGTCACATTCAACGAAGGTTTCTGGCCGTACAACCTCATGAGCATGGACAAGTCGATTGCACCGGTTATATGGTTTGGCATTGGCCTCGGCCATGTCGTTTGCTTTGGCATCGTGTTGCTGATGTCAGCCGCAAAACGCCGTAGGGTGGCATCCCCACCATCGACCGCGGGGCCAACTACGGCTACGCTCGACGTGCAAACTACCGACAGCGACGTCCACGTCGAAATCGCGTCGCCGACGATCAAGTCTGCGGCGGACAAGATGCACGACAAAATGTTCCACCAGGCATAAGGAATACTACATTGTAGCACTTGCTGCCACTCCAATCTCAAAATTTAATTGGCTGAGTCTATTGAAATAAAGCGGCGACCGCCAATGAGAAATTTTGGAGTTATTTACTGGGCGAATTACAGGAAATTTCGTTAGCCAAATTTACTCTGGCCGTTCCCCCAGCGACGTACGTGGCAATGATGGCGAACCAACGCAGCCAAAATAAGATAGGATCATCATGGAAGTGTGAACTACAACTCCATGTGCTCCGTTTCTTGCAGCTTCTTTACAAAGTCGTCCTTTTCGACACACCCGTGGCAAGAGACACCGCGTTCGCTCAGGATTTTCTTGAGTTCCTTGACGCGCAACTTGGAGTAGTCCGTGCCAGCTTCCGTCTTGATGGGGAATCGAATCGAGCAAAACTCAGGGTTCTTCTTTGTCAAGCTTTGGCAAATCTTGATCGTGTCCTTGCCAATGGTGACTTGGCGAGCTGTGTCCTTCTTCATGGGCTCCAAGAAGTAGCACTAGACACACCCAAATTTCAATCCAACAACCTCATGGAACTGGCAAAAAAACACTCACGAGCTTCTTTTCCTTCGGGTTCGACTTGAACTTGTTGCACATCTTTTCAAGCGCAGCTTCGGCCACGTCAATCTTTGGCTTACCCTTGGATTCCTTGAGAAGGTCGCTGTACTGCGACTTCAGCGTATCGATGACCTTGACGCATACTTCGCACTCCTTGTCGTCCTTCGCCGACACTTCCACGGCGCTCAACCCCAACAGTGCAACGGCAGCGATGTACAGGACCTTCATAACGCCTTGCGAAATATTCGATTCTAACTCAATACCGGACACGTGGAATGTCCGTGGGAATCACCAGTATCCGGATATCTCGAAGTTTCGACATGTTTTCCGGATAAACATAGAGGCACAACAGGATTCACTGTCAATAAAAATATTTTTCATTCCACGCAACCACGGGCCAATTTTATTCAGATGTTCAATTCGGCAAACGCGCGGGAGCTGGACGATTTGACGCGAGAATCTCGTAAATGCTCAAATGAAACCAAGCGTGGTTGGGCTAGGGAGTAAGCTTCAGCAATTCCACACCATGCATTCAATGTATCGGGGGCAGATGGTGACATGCACCTTGTTGCCGTTTTTCCTGTGCAACGAAGAACATCTGTAGATCCAATCTTTTTTATTGGATAATATTGGCATCCTATCAATATTTGGATTGGTCAATATTGAATTTTGAGTGAAAGATTTAAGCCAATGGTACCTTCGGTGGACATCCTACACAAAGCAAAAGAAAGCGACAACAACACGATGGCGGCGGCAACCTACGTGTCCCACGAGATTCGAGACAACTTCTTCCATGCGCAACGCAGCATTGCTGCGAACAAGATGTGCTTTGACTGCGAGCGACGAAGCCCAATGTGGGCGACTGTCTCGTTTGGAACGTTCATGTGCTTGGATTGCTCTGGGTATCATCGTCGCATGGGGGTACACGTGTCGTTCGTCCGGTCCACGGATATGGACGAGTGGACGGAAGAGCAATTATTGCTCATGCAGCTGGGGGGCAACAGCGAAGCTCGCAAGTTCTTCAAGCAGCACGGCGTGTCTGACATGATGAACGTAACTGCTGTGCTATCCAACTCCATCACAACTCTCACCATCTCCGTAGATCGACGAGAAGTACAAGTCGAAAGCCGCCACGTTGTACAAAGCCCAATTGACGAGGAAGGTGCAAGCTGCCAAATTCGACTCGTCTCCGTTCACCGCTACCACTTCGACCAAGGTACATCCTCCTCACCGAGCAACTCATGCACGTCCTACAGGCAAAACCTACGGACGAATTTGGCTTGGACGACTTGGCCAAGCTCGTAGGAACGGCGGAAGTGCCACCGATCGCTAATGCGTACACAGCGCGCACAGTCGCGGCTCCTTCTCCTGTTCCCGACGTGTCTGCAACTGCTGCGACGATGCCACCTCCTGCCCCCACTACTGGATTGCTGCAAACACGCCCAACCGTCACGCTTGGCAGTGACTCATCAGGTCCCTCCGGCGCAGGAGGCTCCACGATCACGTCCAAGCTGTCCAGCCGCGTACGTATCACTCAACATGACCTTGGACGATTCACATCCCTGCTGCAGAAAGCAGGGGCGACCGGCGGCGCCAAGAAAGCCACGCGACTAGGGGCAACCAAAGTCAAGTCGAACTTTGACGATTTCGACAATATTCCGTTTGAAGTACGTTGCACCTGTGGCGTCTCCACGATGAGCCCGGTCGTCAATGTGGCACTCTCCTACTGCTATAGAACGCCAAGCCGACACCAGGCGCCGCCACGGATACGTCGCATTCCAAGCAAATCGACGACGACGAAGCGCTCGCGCGTGCCATGCAGCAAGCTGAGGAGTATGCGATTTCATGCCAGGACCTTTTTCATGAATGGATTGAATGGTTAGAGAGGCGCTTGGTCGGTCGTTCAGCCAGCACGCTACTATCAAGGCGGCACCGTTCCAAACTCCCTCGGCGCCCGCTGCGGACTCGCTGAACAAGTACAAAAATTCCAAGAGCATTTCATCGGACAACTTTTTTGCGGCCGAGCAATCGTCGGTCGACCCCGACAAGATCCGCCAGTTTTCCGGGTCACAGTCCATCTCGAGCGACATGTACTACGGCGATGGCCGCGCGCGTTCGGCATCCACGGAAGGTTCGTGTCCACCGGTCCTTCCTTCCTCCATGGACCGCTGATGGATGGTAGCGAGCGAACAAGCGGCGTATCAACTCGAGTTGCTCAAGGCCCAAGTGACTGACAAGGCGCAACAGGTAATCCAACCAAATTCATGGATACCTTCATCGATCGGGTCGCTGTCTAGTTGAAGAGCATGACGTCGTCGTTCTTTACGGACCTGCAGAACCGGTATTCGTAGATGCTGTCCAACTTGACCTCAAAAGTGGGGCATAACTCGTCGAGGCAAACGCGAGCGTGTAGCTCGAGACCGATCGATCAAACTGCGTCATGCATTTAGATATATAAATCTCCACGAACGTCCCGACCACGGCGTGGTTAGCAAATGCCTTCGGCCAGACTCTCCTCCGACAACAATCGACTTCGCTGCGACCCGCCTTTCTCCATCGGCGACGACGTCAAGATAAGGCGTTTCGACGGCAGGGGCGACACGACAGTCGGTCGCTTGAGTTGAAGTGGCGACAACATGGTCGCGGACGCCGGAGGGTGGCTCGAAATTGACGGCGGGGCGTGGTGGAGATGATGTGAAGTGGGGGGATGCACCACGTTGTGGCCGCCAGAATACGCCGGCTGGTGGCGCGGGTGGGCGACCATGGCTTGGTACGCAGCGTACCAGTCGTCGCCGAGCTCGAGCGTTAGGGCCAACAGGATCTCTTGGCCGGCCCACTCGCGATGGGCGGCAAACGAGTCCAATTTGACGACCGCATGGATATTCTGCATGAGGAACGGGATGCACGCGCGGCGAAGACCTTCCGCGTTGCACTCGTTTGCAAGACTGAGCAGCTCCACGACATTGGCAACGGCAATACGGTCGGCGAGAAACTTTTCAATGCGGACGCGGAGCTCCACGACCTGGTAAAATGCCGCTGCACGGAGCAAGTCCTGCGCCGACACGTCGTCAATCGTGAGTTTTCCCGTGTACTAGACCAACGGGACGACGTGAGCTCGACGAACTCGACATCGGGCCGTACGAGAAAGCGCAAAATCATCGAAAACACACTGTACGTGCAATTGTCAATCTCAATCACGCGCTTGGTTGGGTTCGCCGCGTTGGACGATCCAAACTAGCCACGACGACGTCAACGGTGGTCGAGACACAGCTGCCGCACCATGTTTTTGAAATACGCATTGCGCACAAACAGCACAATCTTGTGCGCATTGATCGGGGCAATGTGCCCCTTCACGAGAAACTGAATGTCCGACAGCGTCGACAGCGTCAGGAGCTCTTCGTGATCGTCGACGTGATATGGCGGCACGTCAATCTCCGTGTCGGGGTCGTAGTCGACCGGAATCACCCGCACGACAGCGTGTGCTGCTGCACAGCGATCGAACGCATTCGCGCTCTTCAGCATGACAAAGAGCACATCCAGGAGACCTTCCTTGAGCAGTGAGCACACGTTGCGCGGCTCCATCATGTGGACAAACGTGATCAAGATGTTGGACTTTAACGGCCCTACGCAACACCACCACCACACACACACGTCAAACAAGCGACCATGGCCGACGGATCGCACCGTCTGCCGCCGTCCGCGACACTCGCGATACGGAATGGAGCATCTGTCGAAAGTCGTCGTGATTGAGTTGCTTCCAAATGTTTCGCAGCGCCGCCAAACACACACGCCACGTTTCCGTCGTCTGGTCCACCTCGAGCATGTGCAGGACGGCGCCTTCCAGCACCATTTGCAGCGCGCTCGCCGTGTCCTCGCTCAGCGCCAAGAGCGTTCCAGCCGCATGGAACGAAATGTCGTCGTCTTCTTCGTGCAGCGCTTTGAGTAGAATCGGGACCCCACTGCACCGCGTAATCAACTCGTGGTTTGCCGGGTTGACCATCAACGACTCGAGCGCTTTCACGGCTTTGTGGCACGACAACGGCGCGTGCATAAGCTCCAGGAGAGCTGGGATCGAGCTCTGAACGCACGCGTCGCACAACCGCGCCGGATGGTCCAATCCTTCGACGACTGCCCTCGACTGAGAGCAGTCGCCACACACCACAACGCCACATTCCTACGCCACCAAATCCATCAGCGCTTGCGACCTGACATGAATACCCGGCAGTGGTGGCGGCGGCGCAAAAAGTTGAATGGCGCGTCGCAGCATGCACATAAAATCGCTTCGCGGTCTTCACCCCAAGGCTTGATAAACTTCCACTTGAGCAAATCGCCGGCGCACTCGACGATCGTGCTCTTCACATCCCGAAACGACAGTCGTAGCACATCCACAAGACGGTCGCTCAGATACGGCGAAGGTTTCGTAGCGTCGGCAGAGTCCCCATACAACGACACGCCCACTTGCCCAAGTTGCGCCGAGAACGATGAGAGGCGCGCGACCCAATTCGGGAGGCCCACTTGGAACGGCAGGGCGCGTCCAGAGTACCCGTTGGCGCGCAGAATGTCTACAATTTCCCTCAACCAGACAGTCCGGTTCACGCAAATGTAGCGGCCGCGGGCATCAGGGTGCTCTAATGCCAACACGTGCGCCAACGCGCAGTCACGGACGTCCGTCAAAGCCCAGTCTAGACATGGCGTGAACCATACAAATGAATGGGTACACAGAACCGCGTACTCAAGTCGACGATCGCGCTGTACTGGCCAGTAATGAGGTCGTACACGACTTGGTTGCCGGGCGGGATGGATTTCGGCGTACACACGGATGGTCCCATCAACGTCCCTGGCTAAAGACGACGACAACGTGACCTCCTTCAGCACGTAGAAAATAGAAAACGTACGCAAATCGTGACCATCTCGAGCTTGGGCTCCTGCTCGACGAGCTGCCACGCCTTTTCCTCTGCGACTTTGAGCCCGAGGAAGTGCGGGTTCCGCTCCATCGACGACACCATGTTCCAGCAAAGGTCGTTGATCACGTCGCTCGCGTCCACGTGGTCGCTCAACGCTGCCACCGACGACGACAGGACTATCTGACCGAGGGATATGAGATCGCGAACTGCAGCTTGCCACGAACCTTCTTGATTCGAGCACGGACGCACGCCTTGATGAAGTTGGTCATGGCTGGCACGATGCAGTGCATGCGGCTGCTCACCGAGTGCACACCTGGCTCCTGCATGGTGGATGAGTTCTCATGATATGTGCGATGGTCGCGAACCTTGACCTCCGACACCGGGTCCCGCACCGCACATGACGACGGCGTCCCCGTGTGGATCACGTACTCGCATCCCTCGACGGCAAGGTCGCACGACTCTGGAGTCAAAAGGGACGTTTCCACGACCATCAACTGCGTCGACGCGTGCGGCAATTCGAGGAGCCGACTGATGTCGTCGTCTTTGCGGCTCTGTACCGTGCCTCGTACTTTGTAGCCGCGCTGCAGCAGCTCCGTTACGATCCACGAGCCAAGAAAGCTGTCTATCCCCGTCACGCAAATTGGCATTTTCATGTGCGCAGCTCGCAGGAACGGGTGCGTTGCGGATGCGGCCGTTGAAGTTACCGAACTGGCCGAACTCGACTCGACAACTTTAAATTGGAGTGCATTCCACACGCTGTGGTACATCGTGGACTCCTCCACGATAGCAACACGATTGCCTGGCGTGCGACGTTGCTGCGATGCGTCTTTCGCACGAGCTGTCAGCTTCACGGTACTGCACGTGCTTTCGAACGGCACGCCTGTTGTTGGCGTCGTCAAGTTGTTCTTGGACCGGCGCTTCCGCCCGCCAGCGGCATTTCCATCGACCAACGAATCGCGCTTCTTTGTTTCACCTCGGTAGCCCATGCTTTGCGGCACCTCCGCGGTGGCGGTCTGCTGCGGACCGAACAACATGCCGTCGAAGTGCGCTGTGCACGAAGTTGAACTGGGTGCCGCCTTTTCATTGTATTGGTCAAAGTATGCAGATTTTTTTAAGTTTTCGTCGAAACGGTGCGACTGCCTATACAAATCTCTAGGTATTTATTTAGCTAAATCCGAGAAGATCCACTACTATTTTTGCAACCGCTTTATCCGGAGCAGAACGTATTTTTTTGTCTCTTCATGCATCTGACCATTGTTTGGGCCGTTTGTTTTTAAAATATGTCGACGGACTCGCTTATCCGGATGATACGTTCATTTTGACAGCGCATTTGACGGAGCGACAGAAGGCGCGACGTCGTCATTCCCCATGCTGTTCGGACCGCAAGTCGTCGACGACACCGCGGCGGCGACCTCGCAGACAAAAAAGGCTGTCTTGAACTCGTCCATGTCGATAGATGACGGCGGAACAGACAAGAAGAAGAAGAAACGTCCGAAAGCAGTCAAGAAGACCGCCGACTACTCGGTCGCAACATCCACAACAATCAAGCGTGAGAAATCCAAGAAGAAGGTGTCCCGAACGCACGTGAACCCTTCGAACGCTGACCTGTCGTGCATGTACCCCACTGTGTGGAAGGGCCTGAAGTACCTCCGCAAAACGACGACAGGGTGCTTGCACAAACCCGTGTGTGTCACTGGTGTCGATGGGTTTCTGGCGGCATGGATCGTCGAAAAGCTGCTTGTAAAAGGATATAAAGTTCGAGGTACCGTCCAGAACAAGAATGACGACATCTCGAAACTGTACGAGCTCCCGTCGGCTAAGAAGCACTTGACGATCGTCGAGACATCGTTGCTCACAGCCCAGTCATGCGACCTGGCCGTGGACGGGTGCGACTTTGTGATTCATACAGGAACGCCGACGTCTTGTTCGGTTCGGGATCCGTACTCTGAGAACCAGGTACCGTCCTCGTCGTCCATCCACTCATCACCTTTTCATCGATAGGAGCCGGGCGTGTACAGTATCAGCAGCCGCGTGCACTGCATAGTTCCTATGATGAACAACTTTATCACAGCGTGCGTTCGAGCCAAAGTGAAGCGCGTACGTGCGTCGATTGAGTCGCTCAGGAGCCACTTCATGGCTATGACAGGTCGTTTTGACGTCGTCGATCGCGGCCATGGCCGACAGTGTGACTGCGCAGTCGACGATCACCGACCTCAGCTGGAACGTCACATCGTCCCTGGACAGAAATCCGCACTTTCTGAGCCTAAAATTGGCCGAGGAGGCTGCGTGGCAGCTCGTCAAGAACGAATCCATGGAGCTCGTCACAATCAACGTACGTCGGCCTCATTTTGCGGGCAAGGTTCACTTCGGTGCTTGTTGTAGCCGGGCATGCTGATCGGCCCATCGCTGTGCAACTCCAAGATTTCCCCTGGCACACAAGTCATTTACGACCTCATTGTCGGCCACTACTCGGCACTGGTCGACTTGAGTATGCCAGTGCCCGCAGCGGGCGTGACCTCAAGGATTTGCTCACGAGCTGCTTAGATTTCGCCATGACCGACGTGCGCGATTGTGCCGCAGCCCACGTGCTGGCACTGGAACACATGGACGCTCGCGGACGCTACATTTGCGTCAATCGCACGGTCTGGCTGCGAGAAATCGTGCAAATTCTAAGCAAAAACGGCAACAGCGGCCGCGCTTTGCCAGTGCAGGTTGGCTCTTATC
>NW_008580174.1:118702-153582 GCF_000520115.1 Aphanomyces invadans
TGTATGCAACGACTGCTCGCTCTCACGCGCGGTTGTCGAAGGCTTTGACGACAAGCAGCGGTTCTGCGACGGATGTGTGATGTCTGCGATCCCCGCGCTCTTGTCGGGCCTTGCCGACGCTCGGCGCGACGTGGCTGTCCATTGCAAAGCAGTCGTCGTCCTCGAAACCCTGATGGAAAACCATCGGAACCACGAACTGCTCGCGCGCGGTGGTGGGATCCCGATCCTATTGACTGCGCTGCATTCGACGGATGGAATTGTTGCCGTCAAGGCGGCCGGGACGCTACACAAATTGTCTCAGCGGCTACCCACAGCGCTTCAATTGATTCTTGAAGGTCGGTGGAATAATTCCACATGAATGAAATTACATCGCCATGGCTCACAGTATTGAACCAGGCACGGTGCTGCACATGCTTCAAATGGAGGAAGGATCGGCAGCGTGGCGCGTGTGCCTCCTCACCCTAAAGAACTTTTGGGGCTACGTCGCCCGCCGCGAGTTCAAAACCATGTTGTTTGCATCACTCCGTGTGGCCCCCGACACGGCGTCTGGTATCTGCAGCTGCGCTTGCTAAACGAGGCATTAACATGATTGTTTGCAGGGGCGTTTCGAGGGAACGTCATGCTGAGCCTTGTGCACCTGCTGGACCCCGCCGACTGGCCAAAGCTGATCCCGGAAGGCTTAATCGGCATTCTCTTGGAACTTCTCCACGACGACAGCGAGTATTCCCATCGAATTGTCGCGCACGCGATCAAGCACATGCTTCCGTCATCGTACCATCCGAAAATCGACGTGGTCGTGCCGTCGCTGCGAGAGACGTACGACCGCGACAAGGAAACCATCGACGTCTGGTTTGCCGTGGGGGCGCACAAGATTGCAGCCAACCGCGTCGTCCTCAGTGTGCAAAACCCGTATTTCAAACGGCTCGTACGACCCGAATCGAACGCATCCCGTTGCCTGATGTCGTGGATTTGTCTAGCTCGGGTCACTGCAAAAAGACATTGAAGTGTCGGACGTGAGCAACCACACGTTTTCGC
The DNA here is from genome assembly GCF_000520115.1 of Aphanomyces invadans. Lineage (NCBI taxonomy): Eukaryota > Oomycota > Saprolegniomycetes > Saprolegniales > Verrucalvaceae > Aphanomyces > Aphanomyces invadans. The sequence goes on from NW_008580174.1 coordinate 119,738, forward strand.
TGTTGATTCATTTTCTGTACACGGAGGAAGTTGCGATCGACCTCCACAACGCGGTCGACTTGCTGGTGGCGTCGGCGCTGTACCGCGTTCCCGAACTCCAAAAACGAGTCGAGCGCTTCCTCGTCGACGAAATTTCTGCGCAAAATGCCATGGCGATCTGGGTCGTGGCTGACCAGTGCCACGCGACCGACCTCGTCGACGCGTGCGTTTCGTTCATCTTGCGCAGCATTTGCGCCGTCGTGATCACGGAAGGCTTTCGTGACCACCACTTGACCGCGGTCACGACGGACGTTGTCGAAGCGTTGTGCGACGCCATGGGGCCGCCGTGGTCGGTGCACTTCAATGGGTTGTCCCCAAAGGCATTGCGTGGGCTTCCCGCGCTGGCAGATATCGAGTCGTTGCCCGAAGATGGAAAATTCACCCAAGACGTGCAGTCGGAGCGGTCGTCAGTCACGGACGACTTGGCGGAATGCGTCTGCTAACGTTATTTATGCAGCTGTATGAGTTGATAGGGGTGTGTGCTCCTTGTCGGGATCGATCCCGTATGCCAGACGAGCCCCTTTCTCCTCCATCAGAATACCCGCCATGGACGCTGTCTGTGAACAAGGTCAGGACGACTTTGGTCATCGTCATCTGTCAACAACGTCGTCCCGCACGGGGCGAAGATGGCCAGGAAACATGCCAAGGCGTCGTTGGTATTCAAAACCCCAGCATCGAATCCACGACGCGGCGCACGACGATCATTCGATTCACTGCGGAAAACGAATCGTCTCGTCATCGTTTGTCGTGGCCAGCCCTACGCCGTTCACGTGTGCAACAAGATTGGCATTTGCGATGGGACGTGCTTACGCTGGAACACTTTGACGTAGTCCACCACCATCCGCTGGGGAAACGTTGTGGCGGCAGTCGGCTCCCCTGGCCACGTCCCCCCCACGGCAAAGTTGAGAATGAGGTAGAACGGCTTGGACGGAAGAAAAAGCGACGACGGGCGGCGGCAACCACGCGTGGGGGGCAGGCGGTAGAATTCTTGGCCGTCCATGTACCACGCGATGGAAGACGGGGTCCACACGACTGGGACGACGTGGTCAGACAGCAGACGCACCGACATGGACGTTTACCAGAGTACACGTGGAAGTCATCGGACAACGAGCCATCGCTCCTGGCGCCACCGGTGGGACCGCACACGTCCGGGTCGTAGTGTCGATTTGCATTGCACGCTCCTCCAAAGTGGTAGTTGCCTACTCGTCGCCCCTTCTTAGGTATGCAGCAGCATCGGGGACGCACCGTAGATCGTTTGGGGGGTTTGCCCGACATACTCGACGATGTCGATCTCGCCGTCCATGGGCCAGCACTGCCCCCCCTTTGGCATGAGCCTACAGCGTCCATGAGACCGCAACAAGCCACACACTGAGCAGTACCAGAACGCCGGCCACATCCCCGCTCCACGGGGCAGTCGGATGCGCGCTTCAAACTTGCCAAAGCGCTGGCTAAACGACGTTGCTGTGTCGAGCTTGGCCGATCGAAAGTGGCGCTCCCCGGACGCGGGCGAATAGTGCGACACGTTGGACGCTTCCAGCACGAGGTGGCCGTTGTCGACGTACACTTGATCGCGCAGGTACACTTGCTTCTCGTCGTTGTGGATGCAGTCGTGGTGGGTCGAGCATTCGTGGTATACTTGCCACTTGGTCAAGTCCAAGTGGTCAAAGTGGTCTTCGAACGTGACTTGCCACTGGGCCACCGCACTCTGGTCGGTCTCGACGCTCGCCGCGATGGTGTCTGTGGTCGAGTTGTTGGTCGAGTTGTCCAGGCCAAAGGCACACGCAGCAAGATCCACAATCAAGGCAAGGACGAACAACGCGGTGTGCATGGCGGTGGGAGAATTTTCAAGTGATGCACGCAGTCGAGTGCGTGCAGGATGGGGCTCGCAAACGATGGATGGTCGTGGCGACGTCCACAGCCCCATCCACGCCGCACCCACGCGGGACTTGGCGAGCGTATGACCATCGTCCCTGCGCCGCCTTTCTGACAACGCGTCGCCGTGCGCCTTCCAGGGAATACCGCATCCGTCTCGCAAGTCGTGATGGATACAACAAACGCACTGCGCGCTGTGCATGCGTCAAGACGGCCGAATGTCGACCACAACCTCGTTCAATAGCTCATGACCATCCCGACGGAACAAAGCCTGACGTGCGTTTCCGTCCGTCCGCAGCAGGTCGCAGTCCGATCTGGCATCTCGTCGGACCGACAGTTTGCGGCGAACACAATCCACGTCATATCGATCGTCCACCTCTCTGCCGCACGAGTCAAGCTCTTTGGCATGCTCGGGTACACGCGGCCGTGCAATGTCCAGAGCATTGTCGTGCATGCGTCCTGCCGCGCTCTGGTGCGTGTTTGCATGGTGTCCAATCGTCCGTTCGTTTCGTCTTGTTCGTTTGTTCGTATGTCCAGTGTGTCGATGCCCCTTGCCGCGACGGTGACGAGTCTGTGCCACGAGTCACAGATTCGTCGGTACCGGGGAATCGATTGGGGCGACGACGACTACAAACTCCACCGGGCGTCGGTTCGATCCTGTTGTTTTGTCAGTTTGGGGCTGTCGATTGTCGAGTCACTCGCTGTACTTGGCGGCGGCCGACAAGCACGGACCTGCGGGGTTTTACTGCTGGGTCGGGGACTCGTACGGCACGCGATGCATCTACTTTTTCTTCCCGTGGGTGATTGCCGCCACTGCCGGGATCACTACGCTCGCCATCCCCGTCGGCCTCGACGTTTTCAAATGAAAGCAGTCGTACGTGCCGGTGACTTTAGTGGCACCCCTGCGCCGTCCTCCCGGCACAAATCCCATGGTCACGAATGGTTCCGACAAGACAACGAAGACGCTGCGTCGACCCTGGTCTCCAGCAAGCGGCCTGCGTACGTACGAATCGACGTCGTCGTGTAGAGCCCATGCATGGTGCATCGGCCTCCAATATCTCGTCCAGAATCCAGCGCCCCCTGCCATATTCGCAGCTGTGTGTGTCGTTTCCAGTTGTGCAAACCTTTCGCGCTGTCGACAAGCACTTCGTTCGCATCCGCCGCGTGTGCAGCCATTGACACAGAGTTTTCGGTGGCATTGTTGCGATTGACACAGCGACATCCAGACCTGTTGAACGCATGGCAGAGTCGTCCATGCGGTGCGCCGCGCACTCCTCGGCGCCGACAAAGACGGGAGCGTCACACGAATGTCAACCTGCAGCGAGCTCTCCAACTCGTTCTTGGGCGATGATGCCCCCCAGATAGATCTTTGCAACCACATTCACTTTGGTCGAAGGTCATGCCCCCCCGCGACATGATACGTTGACGTGATAGCATCTCGTCGCGCTCATGTGTGCCTCTGCGCCAAGGCCAAGCGGATTCCCCTCGGCCACGACAATCTACGTGATTCATGAGTGCTTGCCCTTGACGACCATGCGCGCCGCCGGAAAAGAGCACCTCGAACGCAGCACCCTCACCACGTTTGCCGAGTTTAGCCGAGGCATTGGATCGAAAAGCACCGTGTTGGAGTACCAAGGTTACATTGGCATCACGATTTTTGTCGCCCAGAGACGTCGACACTGGCAACTATGACATGCCGAATCCGTCCGAGGTAAGCCCCCTTCGCCCGCGATGAAACCACAGCGATGCACGCTGCCCATCCATGCCAATGTGGTGGCGTCGTGACATGGTGGCTGACTGACGGTGAACTGCGACAAGACTCTCCCATTTCGCACATCCAACAGAGGCGGCGTCGGGTTTGCATGTCGAATCCTCGACACGTTGATCGCTAACGTGCCACTTCCGACTCCAACGTGCCAAACGAATCCAAACAATCCGAGTTACCGGGTCGCTGCACCGAATGGCCAACATCCTTTCCCTGTGGCGTGTGCAGGGTTTGGCGAAGCGGCCATCACGTCCCCCCACATTTCGACGCCTCCGCCGTACGTCGTCGTTGCTCACACCACCGAAAGTGGCGTCTGCGTACTCACAGGGAAGCGTCCAACGGCGGCGGGCCACGCGTGCCTTCGTACACGAATTGCATCTTGTTTCATTCCGTCATGAATGTCGAGGCATGGTGGCTGCAAGTGGATGCCGGGGTGGTGTGCCCATGATGGGGCTCAGGATGACTCGCTGAGCCAAGAGCGAGGTCGAATGAATCGAGTACAGACGCCATGATAGCGCGGACTTGTCGGACCACGACCCCGTGAGATGCTTGATTCACATTACGACCAAGGCGCTGCCATTCCAGTAGAATCCACCGCCGCATGCACTCGACGCAGCCCTAGCAAGTGATCACGACCGCGCTCCCGATGTCATCTTGGAGGTAGTCCATGACGTGGACCAACAGTGGCATGGTCAATCGACCATGGTGGCAAGCCGATTCCCCTTGATCCAGTTGTGGCTGTGCTTGGTAACTAAAGATGCTGCTGCAAGGAGGCAAGGTGTGAGGGAATATATCACGCAACTGCGATGGCCCCTGTCGACAATTATGTTGCTGGGCATTCTCTGGAGAAGGAACGATGTTGTGGCCCAAACGAGCGATGACCCCGAGCATCGTGCCGATGGCCTAACGCACGGCGGAGAATGAGCGTAGGTTGGCACAGGTATTACACTGTGCACGTTGTTTTCCCTGCCGTTGAGAGACATCTTCGCCGAGCAGGCTGCAACTCCACCGACCATGGTACGGTTGTTGTAGCAGCATCAACTAGCAGCACCATAGCAAACGGGGCTCGCTGGCGGACCATCTACTGAAGGAGGACACTCCAAGTACCAGAACTACATGCGCGTGCGATGACAGTCGTAGAGAACGTTGTGTTGTGCATTGATGTATGGCCCAAGGAAAATGGCTCATGCACATGTCTCGACATCCGCGGTCCCACGAGGACCCTCGGCCAGTGTGCGCTCAGCTTGGATGCGGCATTCGTCACGTTGAACGTCCGCATGCCTTTCGAAGCGACGATGTCGGCATGCGGCGTCTGGGCGACGACCTCACGGGCCGCGTTGTGTGTCGACAACTGCAGCGTGGTTGTGTATTCGTCTAGTACATACTACTAGTACTACTGCGCGTCTATTCACCATGATCAACCGCGCAGTTTTGCATACACCGTGTGACAAAGAGCTACAGAGGGCGTTTTAAACGAAACAGCTGCACCAGCCATCGTTCTTGAGAGACTGTCCGATGTGCCGCTTCCATCGCTATCCTTACCTTTGCCACTTGCAGGCTTGCATGGATCATTCGATGCATGTCCAGCGAAGTGCTGCTCTGCGTACGAGTCCTCCGCTACTGACTACAGTACGGTACGTACACGAGCGAACCGCGCAAGTGGGTATCCGGATACGGCTGCATCAATTCAATTGTATGGCAGTGCGCTTGACGTTTATTTAAAATCGTGGGGCTGTTCTTCAACTTATCCGGATAATTCGATGCCCATGTCACATTGAGGCTTGGACGTGAGTCTGGCAAAGTCGAAGCGCCGTCGCCGCCGTTGCAATTGACCGCCGATCGACCGACTCGCTGCCGGGCAACGTCATGGCCTCCTTACATGGAACTTCGTCGTCATTAGACTCGAAAATCATGATTGAGCTCGCGACGAAGAACTCGTCGTTTCCGATCGACGTGGTCCCGTCCTTGTCGCCAACGTCAAGTCGGCCCAACGCATCCCAGGCCCCAGAGAATCCGCTCTTTGCCAAGCACTCTCCCGCAGAAAAACGGTACACTTAAGGCGACGTTACTTGTGCCCTAATGCTGCCGTACACAGACTCACGAGCTTTCCCCAGCCTGGATTAGTGTCCGACGTAGAGGTGAGTTCAGTCGCTTGGTGACATGTACTTCATGACGGATGGTTCGAATAACAGGACCTTCTTGACGAACGAACGCAGCGGTCGTCCGGTCCTCGATTGTCGCCTGTCGCCGTGCCACCTCCATCCTTACCGCTGATAATCCCGACGGTCCTGTCGCCCGCGAAACGCGGCGCAGCAACATCACCCCACACACGGCAGACCTGGATGCCCGATAAAGTGTGCAAGGTGCGTCCCGCCTTTGGTGTCTACGACTCATGCACATTAGGTGTGCTCGGACTGCGGTGAATCGTTCAACATTTTTCGTCGCCGGCACCACTGCCGAGGATGCGGCCACATCTTCTGCCACTCGTGTAGCCCATACGCCGTCGAGAGCATCGAGCAAGGCGTCAAGACTCACGTCCGCATATGCAAGCGATGCCACATGAACCATTCGTCGTCGGCGATCAACACGACCGAAGTCGCGATGGATTTCCCACCTGGCCTGATGAGCCCCATCGTGAGCCAGACCGTTTTTGACTACGGCAACGTGGCTGGCTTCGACCTCGAGTTCGATCCGTCCGACACCGTCTTGCCCTCAGTCGTCGACACCTCGGACACGGCGCAGCGGTCGAACTCGCTGTATGCGCACCTGTTTCGGCGTCCCAGTTCCGAACTCGCGTCCGCGCTCAAGGCCATCCATGACGCAGAAGAGCATTTGGAAAAGTCGGCGTCATCGATGCTGGACATGGTGGACGAGGAATCCGGTGGTCGTGGCAGTATGTCGCAGGACCAGCACTGGCACCGAGATCATCTTGACTGCCAATCGCCTCCGCTGTCTTCGACCAAGTCCCGGTTAAGCGCCCGCCACAGCTTTACCGAGGGCATGGATGGTTGCCAGGGTCTGTGGGCCGACCACCCTGACCACATTGAAGCGCCAGTGGAACCCACGCCGTGCACGCCATTCGAGGCCCACCAGGTATGGCGCCAGACTCCATCGCGATGAAGACTCATAGCATGGTAGATGGCCGGCCGTCGGCAGCTGCGCAAGCTGCTCGTCCGGGGTCTAGACACCGCGGTCGATTCCCTGCTACCGGATGCAAAAGATCGCGTCGCAGTCCAGGACGAACTCGAGCGCGTCATCGACGAAACCACTGACCTCCTCATTCGAGCTACGTATAACCGCAACGCTGCAGACGGGATGTTCAACCACCAAGACATGCTGCACATCAAGACGATCGCGGAAGTCCCGGACGACGTCCCTTCCACCGACACACGGTCAACGTACACTGGCCAAGTGATCCACGGCATCGTGTGTCGAAAGAACGTAAGCCACAAGAAAGCGCCGCGGATGCTCGAGAACCCGCGCGTGCTGCTCTTGGGCGGCAGCATCGTGACGGATCGTGAGTCGTTGAAGCTGACCAAGTTTGAAGACCTGCTGAACGACGAAGCAGTGTACGCCCAACAGCTCGTGGACAAGATCTTGGCGGTGAAGCCGAGTGTGGTTTTTGTCGAGCAGAGTGTGTCGCGGCTCGCGCAAGACCAACTGCAGCTACACAATATTGCGCTCGTCCTCAAGGTGAAGGAAGCGACGCTGCGCCGTCTCGAACGGCTGACGCGTGCCAAGATGGTGCCGTCCATCGACACGATGCAACCCGACGACACAAGCGTCGTCGGGACAGCGTGCGGTTCGTTTGCCGTCATGCCGATGCGAGTTGCCGACCTTGTACGTTTCATACGTTGCCGAGGACGTCGACGCCATGCGCTGCATGTGTGAAGATCCATCGGATGCGCAAAGGTGGCGGCGCTGACAACTTTGTAGACCAAGGAACCTGGCGGGTGGAAGCGCGATTCGATTTTGATTGTCGACGGGTGCGACGCGTCAGCCGGATGTACGATTTTGCTGAAAGGACCAAACAAGGCGGTGCTGCGCGCGCTCAAGGCACTCGTCCTGCAGCTCGTTCCTCGCGCGTACGACCTGATGCTGCGCGCCGAAGCGCTGGCCGATCTGGCGTATCCTGTGCGATCGAATTTGGCCGATGACGAGCCAGACGACAAGTGGACATTCCAGGTGATCAAATACATGCTCAAGCATCGAGATGAGGTGCACAAGCCCAAGTTTTCGCAATGCAGTCGGCCCCAGCCGCACGAGGTCGCGTTTTACTCGAAACACGACAAAGCGCTGGGGTCGTACTTGCAGAAGGAAGGCATCGACTCGTCGACCAAGTGCCAGGTACTGGCATCGCACTGTCCGATGGCCCTGAGTTGGGTGTGGACGTAGGTCCCAAACTGCAAAGTGCCGCTGATCGAACACCTTGAAGCGTATAGTTTTTTCAACGGGACGGTGCTCATTTCGACCGAGCACTTGCCAGACGTCGCGCGGACTGAGATCGAACGAACGGAAGGACAGCACGCCGCTGCAGCGGCCTCGGACAACCAGCCACTGGAGCGCTCCGGGACCTGTATGGACGACGACTCGACGGGTCCAACCATCTTCTTTTGGCGACACTGCCGTGAGTGCTCCAAGATGGTGATGCCGCCTCGGCTGTTGCCGGTCACGACGCTCAAGTTTTCGTTTGCACGGTTCCTCGAGACCATTTTCAACGTGCCAGGGCCTCAATCCATGCCTGGACACGGTCCCAGTGAGTTGTGCACGGTCTACGAGTCCATTCCGCTCGAATCGAGCGACGACAGTGCCGCAACAACTTTGCTGGCGAACAAAGGCCAAGCGAGCGAAACGTCTCGACATGACCAAGACCCCCGCGACTGCATCTGCCCACATGACGGACAAACACAGCACCTGTTGTACTTTAAATGCGGGAAACGGGCGATTCGCGTCGAGTACATGCACGATGAGCCGTGGAGCATCAAGCACGACAAGTGCTTGCACTTTGACCAGAATTGGTACGTGGCCCACCAGCGCCAGCAAGCCGCGGACCTCAAGCAAGCGATGGCAAACCATTTTGCCGTGCTCTACGCCAAGCTGAGGACGCTGCCTCCATCGTCTCGCGAGGTCATGTGCCTCGAACTTCTCATGAAGACAGCGCAAAAGACCTACATGAACGAGCTCACCGACCTGATGGAGCATGGCGAAGTCGTGCACGCGTCGTCGGTGGTAAGGAGCGCTGCTTGTGTGTGGTTCGATGACGATTCGTTCCAGGTGGACGCCAACACGGTCCGTCGGGCATTCTACCATTCGTGCTGCGACTGGTCGGTAATGGTACACAAGATCACCAAGTCTCTCTCTGCAAATGCGACGCCACTCGACACGTCGCCGCCTTCGAATGACATTGCGCCTGTTGGGGACGTCGACGGGATGCCAGCCACGCCGCTGGCGCAGAGTGCACGAGTCGAACTCGACGCCTTGGGATTGGATACGTCCTCCACGGAAGGCGCGCCGGTCGAGGGAGACCTGCCGCCGCTGCCTCCGATCAGTGTGAAGGAGTTGTCGACGGGTGAGATGACCCCCCCTGTGACCATGTCGTCGCCCAGTCCAATGTCTTGGACCACTGCCCTGAGCAATTCGCTCGGCGCGATCCTCCTCGGCGACAAGAAGCCGATGGACACGCTGGCGCTGGACCCACACCATGCTGTCCCGGACGTGTTTGCTGGAGGCCATCCATTCCTCCCCGTCGGCGCAAACGACCGCGTTGTATATGTATACGACCACCTCCGCTTCTCGTTCGTCACGTACGCGTTGAATTCGTCCGAGTACTTGAATGAAACCACGGCGATCCGCGCCGCGCTCGAGCATGACCATGTTGGCGAGTTCCTGACGTCGCCGGTGGACACAACGGTCAAGCTCAAGGTGTCGTCGAGCGATGTCGAGTTTACGTGCCAAGTGCATTACGCCCTCCAGGTCGTGCCACGAGTCGTAGACCGACACCACGTCGCGACCTGACATGTTGTCGGCGTAGTTTGAAGCGTTGCGGTGCATGTTTTACGGGGGCCTCGTCGACTTTGTCAGGTCGCTTGCGACCAGCCAGCACTGGAGCGCCAAAGGAGGCAAGTCTGGCGCGACTTTCTTTCGCACGTCCGACGACCGGTTCGTGATCAAGTACATTAGCCAAGTCGAGTTGCAGGTACGACTCGATGCACACCGCCTCCATGCGCCGTTGGCTTTTGGGGTGGGCGAGAGCAGCCATGCCGAGCCTTGGACGAAGGGCCACGTTGACGAGCGGGCGACGCTCATGATGTCGGTGTAGAGTTTCCTCGCGTCAGCCCTGTCGTACTTTGCCTACATTGGCAAAGTCGAAGCGGAGAGTGCCAACAGCGTCTTGTGCAAGCTCGTGGGTGTGTACACGGTCACGACGAAGAAGTGGACGGAGCACTTGGTCGTGATGGAAAATATCTTTTGCAACGCGCCGCACGTCGACCAAGTGTTTGACTTGAAGGGAAGCACGCGAAATCGATACCTCGTGACCCACGACGCGCACCCCGACGTCCTCCTCGATGGCAACTTCCTCGAGCGCCACCTCGGCCTCCCGTGTCCGTTGCATTGCCGGTCGTACACCAAGCTCGTCGACGCGATTCGCAACGACGCGCGGTTCCTCAGCGACAACAACATCATGGACTATTCGCTCGTGATCGGGTACGCGTCCAACGTGCCTGTCGCCAACGACGACAAGACCGTCACGACCACCAACCGCGTCCTCCTCGTCGGGATTATTGACTACCTGCGCCATTTCGACTTTCTCAAGCGCATGGAGAGTGTCGGGAAGAGTGTCACGATGATTGCAGGCCAAGCCGCGCCGACCGTCGTCCAACCCAAGCAATACGCACGTCGGTTCGTGGATGCGATCGAACAAACGTACTTCATGCCGGTGCCGTCGTTCACCGAGTCTGTCGAGACGCCATAGAAACACAACCGATGCGTGAGGAAGTAAATAGATGTACTTGATCCTGCCGTGGAAGTGTCGGACTTTCGAGTCATATGAAGGAGAATTGGGCAGGATGCATGTGGCATGGACAAGCGCCATCGGGCGTGGGGTGCTCAAGGATGATCTTTCTTTAACGTGTACCAAGTGAGCTCCTTCGCCTTGACCAACCGCAGCACGATCTTGTCGTCCTTCTTCTTCAACGTCACACCCATCACTTCTTCATACAAGTACTTGATCTTGAACACGAGGTCCGCTCCCGACGGATCAAAGTCTCGAATGCGAACCTCGAGCTCCCGCGCCGACCAGTCCAAAGTGATCGATTCGTCGGGATGACTGGCAATTGCTGGGATGTCAATGTACACGGTCGCGCACTTCTTCCCGTCGGACCATGCGTATGAAGTGATAGGGCGATCCGTGGAGACAGAGATAACGCTGTCCGACTTGGCAATCAATCGAGGTTCGCACTGACCGTCCCATTGATGGTCGTCAGCCCCCGATCGTTTCTTATGCGCGTAATAGTATGCATTCGTGCCCTTGTCGCGGATGTTGGAATGCAACGCCGAGAGCGGGGCGTCTTTTGAATTGGACTCGTCAGAGCTCATGGGTATGCTGGTGTGCTTGATGACGACTGTTCAGTAGTGGACACGCTGATAGCAGTAAAGGTCACGGAGGAGGGCCGCGGCTTCGGCGACCGTTCCTTTCCCACGTTACTCTCGAAATGGAAATGAGACCAAACTCACGCACCAGGTATCCGATTCTAGAAATTTCAAAACTGTTAGTACTACTATTAGTAGTCCATGTTTATTCGGACTTTTTTATCCGGATACCCCCATCGCGCCACGTGAGATGTGAAATCGGCTCGGCCATCATGGGATACTGCTTCGAGGAAGCGGCGTTCGAAGCAGACGACTTCCACCCCGCGACATTCTTGGAAGAATGCCAAAGCCGTAGCCCAATTGTTCAAGTGCACCATGACCTGGAAAATTTTATGCAGTCGCTCGAGAACCAGGTGTGTGTCATTAAATTTAAGACCCTCCGTGTGACACCAATGAAAGCTCGTCGCAATCATCGACAAAGACTACGCCGAGTTCCTGCAATTGTCCGTAAAGCTCAAAGGAGTGAACAGTGCTGTCTTATCGTTGAGAAGTCCACTGCTGCACATCCTCGAACGCGTCCATGCTGTCAAGGCAGCCGCCGTGAGTGCCAACCCACCTTATCGATATATGCAATGGTGACAGTATTCGTAGCATACATTGGTGCACAAAGCAGAAGCCCACGTGGCGCAGTTAGCGCAGTTGCAAACGCACAAGGCAAATCTGCAGCTCAGCATCACGTACATCATCCTGACCCATCCAGACGTTCATGACATGTGTTGTCGTCATCGCTGTAGCATTGCCGAGAAATTCCACTCGGTCGAGTCGTTGCTTGGGATTGCGTCGATCTCTCATGCTGCTAATGCAGAAGTCGATGTTCCGTTCATTTCTGCCGAGCAATCGACCCTCCTCGAACGAGCTGCGCGGCTTGTCCTTGAACTCGGCAGTCTATTGGCACAAGGCGTCGACGTCCCGACCATCTCGGTACACAACGCCTCCGCAAAGATGTGACATCTGCTCCATACTTAACGTGATCATAGGCCGAGGAGCCACGGCTCGCACTGGTCGAACGCACTCTTCGCCAACGCCTCGAGGTATATCTGTCGCTGCTACACAGCCCACTCCGTCAACATCCCCACGGTGCATTGCATCTCGGAGCTAAAATATTCTGTTGTAGGCAGAACTCGCGACAGAGATCGTCCCAGATAGCTTTTACGCTCGCGAACACGTGATCAACACGACCAACGTGAACCACCTCCTTCGCGCCTACGTGCTCCTTCAAGAAGCATCGATCGCTGAAGCCATGGTCGCCCGACTCGTCATGCAGCCGTTCCTCGACGAGACGATGACACGAGGTCGACTGGACGGTCGGCACCGCGGATCATGTGAGGGCCTTTCGGGGATTTACGCGGCTGTTCTCCAATATGTCGAACGCAAGCTCGGGGCAGTGCTGGTGCTACCAGTGTGTCAGGGCGGCAACCCCAGCACGAGCGTCGATCTCCTTGGCCACAGCGTACGCTAGAACTAATATTCGGCATGATATCAACTGGAATCGCGCAGATCTGGACGCCGGTCGTCGACACGATGCGCGCCAAGTTGGGCGAAGTATTCACGCCTGCCAACCCCGACCGATTCCACCACGTAAGCTCCAGTCCCCGATTTTAGTCGATTCCAATCGATACGCTCGATGTCGTCAAAGCACACCGACCCCATCGCTGCATCCTTTTCATGGTATCCATGTGCATCGCGTAGAACTTTACAACGTCCATGTCGTTTGCGACGTCGTTGGAGCAGCTCTGTGCAACGCCGGTAGCTGCCCAACGCTTCCGCACGACGCACGTCCAGCCGTTCCGTGACTCGTGGAACCTTGTCGTGTACTTGCAGGTGCTGCTTTTCCACCGCGCTGTGGACAACATCTCGTTGGCGCACACCACCCACGGCATGGACGCCAATGGTTTGAACTTGGTTCTGTATGTAGCTGCGTCAAAATGAACTCAACCAGGCGCTGGCAGTGAGCAAGTCGACGATGCGGTCACTGGACTCGTTCGTGCCCCCGACAACGTCCGACAGCCACTCGTCCTCCTTTGCGTTTCCAGTGACGACTGCGACGTGGCAAGTGTTGGTGAAGACCTGGTCGGACGGCGTTGTCCTGGCGCCGTTAGTCGCGGCCTCGGCGCGGTATTCGCTGACAGTGTTGTCGCAATATGCATCGTACTGGCGCGACCCGCTCGAGAAAGCGTTGGCCTTGGTGAAATCTGCCCAAGGCAACGCCAAGACGATGAGCTTGACGGAAGTCCACCACGCCGGGCTCTCGACATGCGACGACGTGTTCTGTCTCGGCAGCGACCTGCACCGCCTTGGGTTGCAGGTGCGGTTGCGTGTTGGGAGGAACTTGCCAAACGACTGACAGTTTGGAGGTCGCAGGTGAAGCGCGACTTGGTCGGGATGATCGCGTCCAAGGTGCCGCGAGAGGCGCTGGCGTCGGACGAAGCTGCCACAGAATTTGCGCGGAAGCTTGTGGACGAGGTACAAGTTGCCGTGACGAACTTTACCTAGCCTCACGTTCAGCACAGCCGATGCAAGCACTGGAGCTTCTCGAGCGCATGTGCTGGGACGTGGCAGTCATCGTCGTGTCGGAGGAGTGCAAAAAAGTCCTGCCTGCCGTAAGGTACGAAGTCCGACGAGCCCCAAGAGTCTGGGACGGCATGTCATGGTTAGAACGATCAAAGGACAGTACCAGATGACCAACAAACCCATGCCGACGACGCCGTCGTCGTACGTGGCGACGGTGACGCGACCGCTCCACGCATTCCTCGACAAGTGGCGCGACTCGTTGGGCGCATATGCGATGAGTGCGGACGTGTTGTCGACGACAATGGAAATGTACGCGTCGTTGGCGTCGGAGCTACTCAAGTCTGCCACCGAGTTGGAAGAGTCGTTGAAGAGCCGCAAGAACCAGCGCCTCATGGTACGCCGATACGCTCGATAGAGCCAACACCTCAATATCTTGATCTCGGTGGTGTTGTAGCACACTTCGTCCAGCTTGGACGATTCTATATCGGACACGGACAAGATGCGGCAACAGCTGCATTTGGACATGCAAGAACTTGCCAGGTAGTGCTCGCTGCATTCCCTTCCATGCTTTTGCGACTCACTCCTGTGCATAGGAACTCTACTGCATTTGGTGTGGATATCTCTCAGTTCTCGTCGTTTCAGCGAATGCGCCAGGACGTGGCCGCCAAGGACATCTAGGCTGGAAGCGACCTCGCTCCAAGGTCCTATCCATGTCGAGAATCTATCGTCTAAACCTAAATATGCTTTGGAGTGCATTATTCATTAAAAGAGGTTTGTCTTGCGGGAATTTCAGCCAACCAAGCGACGTCAATTCAAATCCAGCCAATCAGGTGTCGCCAGGTAGAAGTACACAAGAAGGCGGGGAAAATGGACCGGATCCAGGCCGCCATCAAGCGGCAGAGCAAGGCCGCAACATCGTCGGGCGGACGCCGTTTGCTGCAATGGACTGACCATGAATGGAAAGTGTTCCAAAAGACTCCTCCATTTGGAGGTTTGGTTGAGCGCCTTGTGCCGATTCGTCCGCCACTGTCGACGTTGTATGAAGTGCACTACGACACCACGTTCAAAGGCGCCACCCCCACGGACCTCATGGAAGCTCTCATCGAACAGGCGAAGCGGGGGAATCTGCTCAACGTAGCCACAGTTATTGACGCCTCGGGCAATGGTTTATATTACCACGAACGAGGGTACGTTCAACGTTGAAGTTGTGGCACCACGAGTCGTTGACTATGAGAACAGGGAATGGAACGATTGGGACGTCGAGTACGTCAAACTTCTCGCTGATCCCGACGCCGATGCAGGCCATGATGCGTCACCAACCGACATTGTTCCATCCAAATCGTTCGTGGGCAAGTTTCTCCAGAGCGTGCAACAACATTTTGCCGGCGACCGACGGGACGAAAACATCGCCGTGTTCGGTGCACGTGGGTACAACACAGCGGCGTTTCTGATCGTGTGGTAAGGTGTGAGATGTTTGTCGTGTACCTGACAGCGACCGTCCCACAGCTACCTGGTCGAACTGAAAGGCATGTCGTTGAACGATGCCTTGGAGACGTACAAGCGGAGCAACCCCATGGGTATTTACTCTACTCCATGCTTGGAAGTGAGTCTACAACGTCCTTCGAAACCTTTATGCGCTGCTCTCAGCCCTCTGCGCACAGGGACTCTACAAGCGGTACTACTCGACGCTCAAGCCGCAAGGTCTCCGCATTCGGCGATCCGACCCTCCGTCGTGGGACCCAGTCGCTGTGGATGACTCACCAGAAGTTGTTGGCGCCGACATATTGACTGACGAGGACATGGCGCACCCTTTCGTCCGCAGCAGCCATGCACCACCCCCATCAGCCCCTGTGCAACCCCACCATGCACCCCCAAATGCCGCATCTGCTTCGGCAACGTCGCATCAACTGAGCTACCGACCAGCGGTCGCGCCAGTCTTCCGCATGCCCGAGGCAAAGAAAGCGCCGACGAAAAAACGAAAGATTCGAACGTGGGAAGACGAAGTCGAACCGTTTGCGTTTGGTCAAGCTGTACCCGTCGCGTCCGCTGAGCACGAACGACTTGTGGCAGTCATTGCAGAGCTCACGGGCGGCGCATCCGACGGCTTTCCCGGCTGCGAAGTACGCGTTGCAAGCATTAGATATTTGACTTCACACGATGCTGGGCAGGCAACGTCGCTGACAATGATTCACATTCGAGACCCTGCAAAGGGCGAGCTAGGCACCCTGACAAAGGAGTACCTGGTCACATGGCGCGCCCGAGGGTACAGTGGCTTGCAACCATTCATGGATTCAATGGATGGTGTTGCAGGAAGCGGTGCTTGATTCTGGCGCTCAAGGACGCCAACTACCTTGTCTCCCGCGCCATGACATTCACCAAAATCAACGTCAAATTTCCCCGCAAACGAGCCTTGGTACGACGAGCCTGATCGAATTGAATGCGCCATTGGAGGTTGCGCTGGCTGTTAGCTTGAAAAAGAAAACGATGGAAGGACTGACGGCCTGGCCCGAGTAGCACGAGAACACCGACAAGACTCTTGTGGATGGCGTGCTCGTGGAAGACCGCGACGGAGACAATGGCGTCGTTCTGCGCTTTCTCGCGTTTGACGTGATTGCGTGGGAAGGGTCGCCTGTGTACAAGAGCAAGCTCGAGAAACGATTGCAGTGCCTCCAGAACGAGATCATTCTTCCTCGCAAGGCGGTACGTGCACAGCTGTCGTCGCGACAATCATTGATCGGTCGATTGTGGTGGCGACCTGTGCAGGACAGAGCCCTGGAAGGGGCCGAGGAGACGTTCCGCGTCCGAATGAAGGACCACTTCCGCCTGGAGAAGACGGAGCACCTACTGCGCAACTTCATTCCCAAGGTCACCCACAACGTGGAAGGGTTAATCTTCACACCCAAGCAAGCGGCGTACGGTGTCGGCGGGTTCGAAGCGGACGCACCCGTGTTTAAATTTGTCGGGACCGATGCCATGGGTGGACTCGACGGGAGTCTGACGGAAGCGCAGCTGCTGCAGCACATCCAGCGCATCCCAAAGTAATTCTTTGTACTCACACGACCATGGATATGATGTACTGAGCTGTTACAACGACGACGGATTAATCAGCGTTTCGCTTGGCGGAGTCGGCGCGGTAGTTGGCGCGACCGTACTTGGCCTTACGTTTTGATTTTTTCTTGGAACTCGGTGACACGGCCGTCGTCCACTCGTCGTCGTCGGCGGAAGCGTTCGACGGCGAGTCCAACGAATGGTTGCTCGAGTGTACAGACCGCGCCGACCCGCCGCCGTCCGAGTCCTGATGCGATCGTGTACGTTGATGGCGTTCGTGGTGGTTGCTTCCGTCGTGGGCTCCCTCCTCGGCCGACGTAACGCTGCTTCCAGCATGGGGGTGGCGATGATGGATGTGTTTGTGTTTCGGAGTCCGCGCACGGACATCTTCGGCACGGGCGGCGGTGGTCAAAGTAGTCGCAGCTTCTTCTTCGCGGGGTTCTTCGACTTTCGATGTGCTTTCTTGTGGATACCGTTCCTTTAGTCCAGTCTTCCGTGGAGTGGTGGGGTGCGTGACCTTGAGCACCGTCCGCTGCACCGTGCACGTTGTCGGAGGAACATATTCCTTCCTTGGAGTCAAGAGACCATTCAAGTCTTCGTCCAGCGGTGGACCCGATCGGCAGCACCCGCACAACTGATTGCCCATCTTCGTCCGTCGTCGTCGGCTGGCCACCGTGTCGGGAAAAAGATTTCGACGGGGCGACTGTTCGTCGCATTCATTTAAGTACGCTGAAACGACCAAGAGGACGTTTGAGAGCAGTCAAACGAAACTTTCGTGAGAAGCGTTACGTTCGATCGTTACAACATCGCGCGGTACTGCCCATGGAGCACGAAGGGAACTGGAGCCTCGAAGGCGACGGCGTCGTCGAGAATCTGTTCTATTACCTGTGGTGCAAAGACGAGTTTGGCGGCGGGCCGTCTCTGTTGATGCCGGACACAGTCGTGTACAAGTTCACCCAGCCTGCGTTCTGGTACTTCACGAGCAAGTCGGGCAAGGTCAAGAAGAAGGCCAAGGCGAGCTTGACCAACGTCCAGATCGAAAAGGAGTTTTGTCGTAAGTCGTGCGGCGTCGACATTGTCGCCTACTACATCTACATGCTCAACGGTACGACTGCGATCTCGTCACGCGGAGCACCATTCAACACGATGGCGGCATCGTCGCCCGCGTGAAACCCATGACTTGACTGCTGCTTCAAACTGCGATGCCGCAGGCGGTGCTTTGTCTTCATGACCTTCATCTATCGTCCTTCGTTCCCCCGAACGAATAAGTCCGTGTGTGTAGATGCGCCGACGATCGAGTACTTTAACGCAGATGGCCTGAGTACGTTGCGCGAGCCGCCATCTCATGGGTTGTCTCTCACGCCATGGCATGTGCATCAGAGGACTTTTTGTACACCCGACAGAAGATCCAAAATGGCGTGTTGCAGCGCTTCGTCGTCCCCAAGGGATCGTGCAATTGTAAGTGACGCGTGGATCGATTCCTTGCACTCGTCGCAAGTGCTGGACCAAGGGCAATGGGCTCCATGCAGCGCCAACTTGGTGGTCGTCCCAAATTCTCATACGAGTGACATGTCTAGCCATGATTCGAGCGATTTGGACGCCCAAGATGTGCCTGTTGGAGCGCAAGACGAACGTGCGGCGCCTCCACGATGTTCGGTATGGCTTGTACGAGCGCGCCGTGACGTTCGATGGGGCCGACGCGTACAGCAACCCCGATCCTGTCCGGGGATCGATCCTTCCCGGGGACATTCAGTACCTCTGTGAGCAGATTGTGGACCACGTGATGGAAGTGTCGTTTCACAAGCACCGCATCTCGCGCATGGTGCTGCACCTCAAGACGGACTCGAACGACAAAGTGTGGTTCCTCTGGTCGTCGTCGGTTCGGCTGGCCCACGCAGCAGCGTCGTCGACGGACGCGAGCAAGCCCGTTGACATCAACTCGGACGCGCACGTCCCGTCCTTTGTGCATTTGAACATCATGCCGGACGGCAAGCCCCAGGCCAAACTCCGGCACTTTACCTCGTGCCGGTCGTGTGGCACCTCGATCGAATCGTCCGTCGCGTCGACAGTCACGTACAAAGCAATCTTGGAGCATTTTCGACAGCTCCTCCACGCGATGAAAGTTGACATGCTGCGGCGACCCGGGCCGACGGCGGCGATGCTGTGGCCGCCCGACGAACGAATCATCGTTGCAGCGGGCGGCGTTGGCTTTGGGAGTGTGCAGGAACGGGGCATGACGTCTGCCACTTCATCGGCAGCAACCCGTCGACCCACCATCGCAAAACCCATCACAGAAGCAGACGTGACGATCCCACCGATGCTGCGATCTCTGCACCCGCACCTGACAGTGGACGAGTTTGCGCGATTCTCTCACGACCCTGTCTTTCTCTACAAGACGACGGCAGTGTGCACCGACTGCTTCCTCGTCTTTGCCGATTACTCGACGTCTGCCCTGGAAGTCAACACATTGCGGCAGGAAGCCCCGGCCGTGCTGCGGCCACAGCGCGAGATTCCCCCACTAAAGCAAGGCACACCTCGAAAACACCTCCCGGACTCGGCATGGATGCCGCACAAAGTGCCGAGTGCGCCGTGCAACAACCAGCACAGTTCCATGGCCAAGAGCCAATACACGTTCAAGACACCGCCGTCACTGCCACAGCGCATCGACCACACCACACTAGACCACGTGCAGCGCCACTTGCCGCCAGAGGTCCTGCGGTCGTCGATGTCTGCGCCGTCCCTTCGGCTTCCTGCAGCCGAGACGACAGCCTCGCATCCCGCCAGTGCGGCTCCATACATCCCCGAAGCGTGGCGGCAACCGACCACCATGGTGCCAAACCCTTTGGCAGCTCTTGGCAGTACCAAGGCGCTCACGACCACGTCCAAAGAAGACTTGTTCTTCGCCGAACTATCGGCATCGTCCATGACGCTGTCGCAGCACCATCCGTTGCGGCACATGGTCGATAGCGCGTCAAAACTCTCGACCGCTGCATCGGCTATCCCCTCGTTTACGCCAAGCAGCTGCAGCCCGACGACGGACGTCGGTGGTCCCCGAAAGAAAGCCGGTCCTAATCCGTACGCCGTTGTGCAAACTCTTCGCGACGACAGCGACGGGAGCTCCCTTGCGAAGAAGGCCCACAAGAAGCCATCGAGGACATCGTCGACGGCGAATATAAGCTTTCAGCGCATTGCCCCCACGGAAGACGAGCGCGTAACATCGCAAAAGCATCGCGAGTTCCTCCTCCAGTCTCTGCGTGAAATTCAAGAACAGGTGCGTCCGAGGATCAGAGCAGGATCAGTGACCGAGTCTGTGCAGATGGCAAGCCCCGACACTCTCGCCGACGTGCTGTATGGCACGCCAAAGGACACCACAGCCAGGCGAAACCTCGGGACTCCTGACGGCAAACAGTCGTTGTCGACCCAGCCTGAACAAGTCGCCGACCTGATTGCGGCGTCCCCGCGAGCTACCGACGAGCCTGAGCGTGCCACCGACCTCGCGACCATTTCATGTGACGAATCCAAAGGCATGGATGACGAAAGGGATCGCCCAAACACCTGTGACTACACTGCATGCCACGGACATGTTGACTCCGCTCGACGTTCCCTCGATGAGCAAGAGCAACGTGACGACGGCATGACGATCCCCACTACTGGTGTATTGACCCATCGTGCGTCGACGCCGCAAGATGAAGGGTTCCTGTCGTCTCGCCGCACCTCCGACACGCACCTCAGTGGCAGACGCGAGTCGACCGCGACCTCCTTTCAGCCCTTCGACGTCGATGAGACCTCCGCTGAGTTATTCGTTGCGCCTCCAGATTTAGACAGCGACGTGTGCCCCGTGCACGACAGCGATGGTGCCGCGGAAACGAGCCACTCCAGCAACAACGTGACCTTGACTGGCACGACGGACAACGTCGACTCCGATCCCGTCGACGGCAATGCGCCACTTTCAGACGCACCGCCCGCCGTAGCTCCGCCACCTCCTGACGGCTTTCCGTCATCGACCGACGACGACGGGCCAACTGCTGTACGTCCCCAAGGGCCACCCGGCTTGTTGAAAGATCCTCACGACGTGGTCATGGATGTTGCTCTCGTGCCCTCCTCCCCGCCAACCTTTGAAGCACGTGAACCCAACCACGGCGACACCACCGCCTTGGAACTCTAGCGCAGGCGAGAGACGAACCAAACGGTCGAGTTGTTTGTCCCTTGTGTTTGGTCGTTTAGGAGGTGCCGCGGTGGTACTGCTAGGTGACGCTGTGCATTTTGCTAAACCGCGCACGGGCTTCAACGTACTCGGAGTACGAGTCTCGCTTGCGAAAGTGGCTCGTGTCCTTGTCGCGATTCATCGCTTTCATTTCCGTGTCGTACGCAAAGTGGTCGGTGACGGTCGTGGTCAGCTTGTAGTTGGACGCGACGGGGAGCCCATGGAGAATGCCGTCCATGTGCATCCGCTTGGCTTTTGGGATCGGTTTCGCGACGGCTGCACTTGCCTTGGCGGCGTGATGATCCACGATCTGTTCGTTGTCGTTGTTTCCAGGCCCTCCCTACCCCCACATCGGTGATCCATTGAGCAGGACAACGTCAGGCCGTACTGGGGAACATGACGTGGCGTTCGCCTGGGCCAACAACCTAGTCAACACCCCCCCCCCCGCTGTCAACATACGAGTTGTGTTGAATGGGATGATGATGCGTACGCGGCAATGTCCTTGTCCTTGGCCAGCGGCGTCGACAGAGCCGACGGCTCCAGCTCGAGCTGCTTGGCCTTCTTTACGCCGTGGAAGGGCTTGGGGGGTGCGGCAAACAGAGCTTTCTCCGTCTCGACATTCGCCTGGTTTACTTGCGACGTGCTTTGCCTATGGTCGTCCACATCACGCAGACGCCCACGACGCCATCGCCCGGCCCTACCAGTCGTTCACGTGGCCTTGAAAGACTGGGTTGCACAGCGAGATGGTCTGGTTCAACGACGCCAGCTCCCGATCGAGCGCATCCCCTTCCACCCACGACGCTCCCTTCTTGGACGCGACGTGGTGGCTCATCTTGGTCCAGAATGACTAAAAATACCCCCGCCAAGTGTTGTGCGTGCCTCGATTTTTGATGCGGATGAAACCAACTCCCCATGGCAAGGACGTTGCCATTATGGTGGTGCTACTCGTCCTACTCGTGTCTCCCAGGCTTAGACTAGCGGCTCAATGTCCATCTCGACGACGGATGCAGGGTACAGCAACTCGTAGTTGTTGAGCACTTCGGGATGCAGCACGCCAAACGTCCCGAGCTTGATCTTGCCGCCATCTCGGTGCCACACAATGTCGGCGCACCGGCCTTCAAAGAACGTCGGGTCTACACCGTCAACCTCTCAGTCGTTTGGCCACGCAAAATATTGACGCGGGAAACCCGCGAAGCATGCGCGTGACTGGGACGTACTGGACGACGGGATAATGGAGTAATAGTTCTCGGTGGCGTGTTCCGGGTCGAGCACGCACTGGACGCCAATGAGCTGCATGACGCGGTCGACTAGCCCGTGGATGACTTCGAAGCCGTCCGTTTGGCCCGTGTACAGCGCACAGAGGCGGCGGATGTTGGACGCGCCAACGTCGCTCGCGGGGTTGAGGACAACGACGTCCGAGATTTCAAACAGCTTGAGGCCGTCCTTGAAGCTCATGCCCTTGTTGTTTTGCACAGTCTTGAGCACGCCAGGGATCATGGTCGTGCGGACAACCTGAACGGCACATGAGCACGATGGCGGGTCGCGACTCGTACCTCGAATTCGATCGTGGCAGGGTTCGACAGCACGACCGCCGACGTGGAGTTATCGTGGCGGTTGAGGAACTTGAAATTTTCGTCGTGCGAGCACAGGCCGTGCGTGAGGAGCTCAATGTACCCCGCACGGGAAATTTCGTCGCGCAGGTGGTCGCCCAACTTGTTGAGCGGCTGGCCACCCCCGACCGTGAGGGTGGGCGGGAACGTGACAGGGATGTTGTCAAAGCCGTACGCGATGCCAACGTCTTCCATGACGTCGACTGCATGCAGAATGTCGGACCGCGTCGGCGGCACTTGGACTTCGATCGAGTGAACGTCGGGAAGGTACGTTGCACACAACTGCATCTTGACGCACAAGTCGCAAATGCGCTGCACATCGAGGTCGATGACGGGGCGCTTGCCAAACAACATGGAGTGGATGTCGTCGACCTTGGTCACAACCTACACGAGCGATTCGTCGGTACCATGCAACATTTGTCATCGACGTCATGCGAGCGCTCGGTGACGGCGACAAAACCACCACCACATGCGGATGGCACAGTTAAAAAGGCGGAGAACGTACTTGGCGATTGGACAAGTCCGGCGTGACTTCGCGGTGGCCATCCCGCTCGTACATGACTTCCACGGGCTCGACCGTGAACGGGGCGTCGCAGTACTGTGAGAACATCGCGATGACAGTGTTCAGGACAATGTTGGCTTTCGTGATGTCCGTCGCCGTGCATTCAATGAAGACGTTGCGCGTCGACAATTTGATCTAGATGGCATCGTCGTCAACGCGATTGTCATGATGGCAGAGAGGCAAACCTTCGAGTGCTCCGAGTTGATGATGGGGGGCAGGGATAGCACAGTGCGGTTCTTGTCGTAAATGACAGGGTACGCTGGGAAGTCGTAGATGATATCCGTGTACGGCTTGAGGTGCTTCGAGTCGGGACTAGTGCGGTAGTGGTCCAAGAGTTCCTTTGCGTTGAACACGCGACTCTGGCTAAGCGGAACAAACGAAATGTCCGACGGGGCTTGCGCTTCGTACGTGAATGGCCCTTCGATCGTGTCTAAGTCGTGCGTGCCGATGGCGACCAGTGTGCGACGACGGCAAATGTTCTGGTGCAACTTGTCCTGCAAATCAATGAAGCTGTCGTAGCGCGCTTGCGTGAACGTGACCCCACGCAACACGCACGACACGGCGTACGGACGGATAGTCTCCAATCCGTTGCCATGCTTGACCGTGAGTCGGTGAACTTCGTGGTTCTTGGCAGGGACAACTTGGAACACGGGTGGCAGTTCTTTCTTCATGAACACGCGCAACGCACGCGCAATCCCTTCGACGCACAGCAAGTCGTATCGGTTAGCCGGCACATCAATCTTGTAAATGATTGTGTCGTCGGCGCCAATCGCGGCATTCACTCCCTGTTCCTTCTGCTTGATTTGGCGTTCGCTCGTGACGTCGTCCAACTCGATGCCAAACTCAAAGCAAAGATGATCGAACTCTTCGTCTGTGAACGTCTGGCCGATGGCTGCGAACAACTCATCGCGCTTCACTCCTACGGTCGGCATCTTGGTGTCGGTCTTTCTCGCGATCTGACGTCGCAAAATCTGCGCCACCGCCACACTAGGCGAGTGACTACAAAAGTTGACGACGAAACGAAAAAGATCTCATGCCATGATATACAGAAACCTTATTCATAAAATCCCAGTTTCGTCGTTCATACATAAAGACACAGAAGAGTATACTACTATAACGTATGTATTGCACACTACCCCGTTGGTCATTGACCAATCGATGGCTGTGATCCAAGGGAACAATCCTCGAGCACCCGGATAATTTTTATCCGGATGACATTACTTACCATGTGATTGGACAAAAAGTCTGGAATTTTCATAACCCAAAGGTGAATGAATCGTGCACGTCTACGGAAAGCCTGCCGACGTTCTCCATCCCGGCAAGCGGTGTGAAGCTCAGTCAAACTCGCTACATGCACCGCCAAATGATTAGCATAGTAAAGGCTCCAGAATGGAGTGACAGGGTGGTGGGAAGAACTGACTGTTTAGGCTTGCAATATAAATACGCTCGTGTGACGTGGTTTGAGTATACAATTTTATGTTGACTGCATGTGCCACGTTCCCGGTGTTCTCGACCAGAGGGGAAAATATATACTGGATGGAACGATTTGATTGGAGTAGTTGGTAGGGGTAGGGAATCCGCTATGCCATTTTATATTGAAAGTCACTTGCGAATTGTATTGAAGGTGGGTGGCAGCCA
The DNA here is from genome assembly GCF_000520115.1 of Aphanomyces invadans. Taxonomy (NCBI): domain Eukaryota; phylum Oomycota; class Saprolegniomycetes; order Saprolegniales; family Verrucalvaceae; genus Aphanomyces; species Aphanomyces invadans. Next base: position 144,637 of record NW_008580174.1, read on the forward strand.
TGAATTTAATGCGTTTATCTCGCCTGGATGCGTCACTTCAGAATTTGATTCCGTAATCACACAACTACGCCGGCCCAAGCGACTGCTTACTAATCACGATGGATCGATATGGAAATCATCTCGGCGGCCAACACAACCAGCACGGCCATCACGGCGGCAACCCGCCGCTCGGACACCACGCGATGGGCGCCAGCAACGGCTTGAACATGAGCGGCCTACCGCAGCTTAACATGGGTGGAATGCCGTCGATTGGCAACGGCTACGACATGGGAGGTTATGACCACGGCAACAGCTACATGAACCCAACGAGTTACATGAACGTTCCGCCCCCTGTCATGCACTCTCAAAGCGGAGGCAGTGGCATGCAGTCGCTCTCGTCGTCTGCCACGCACTCGCCGATGCCAACCACGTCGAGCAACGCCCCAAAGGCGTCCAAGGCGAAGCCCGCCGCCGCGGCGTCGCGAAAGCGCAAGACTCCAAGCGAGACACAATCGAACCCTGACGCACCTGACAGTCCGACATCCTCCAAGGGTGGTGATGAAAACTCAGAAGACCCCAAGGCCCGTCGTCGCGCGCAAATCGCCAAGGCCGCTCGCAAGCATCGTCAGCGCCAAAAGGACGAATTGGTTGCCCTCCGCGACAAGGTCAAGGACCTGAAGGAGCAGATCGAAGTGTTGCAGAGCTCGGAGCCCTCCGAGCACGATACCGAGATTGGGTGGAAACAAGAAGCTGAACAGCACGCCGAGATTCGTGCGCGTGTCGACCAAGAAAACGAGTTCTTGCGCAAGACTCTCATGGAGCAAATGAAATTCATTCAACGTCTGCAAGACTACTTCACCAAGCAACCACTGTTGAACGCGCCGTCCCTGAACAAGATGCTGACGTCGTCGCCGTCGATGGGGATGTCTGCGCCGCCCGCGCCAGCCCTCATGCCTCCACCCACAATGCCGTCGTCATTTTTCCAACTCCCCACCGTGTCGTTCCGTGATACTCTCCAAAAGGTGGCGGACGAAGGCATGCAAATGTGCACGGAAAGCATTCAGTATTGCCAAATGTTCCGCGCGCCTCAAGTCCCCAACATCAACTACCTTGGCATGACTGTCCAGTACGAAGTGACAAACGACGCGATCAATGTGTTTTCCCGCCTCACGATCCCGCACATCAACTTTGTCGGCGCCGCTGACAAGATCTGGGACTTGTACACGTCGCGTCAGTTCCATTTGGACTTTCCCCTGACCGAATCGTACGAAGTGCTCGACACGATCGACAACGACACCAAGTACACCCGCACCATCCTTAACCTGACGCTGCCAAACCCTGACAAGAACGGGAACTCCAAGTTCAAGTCGGAACGCCTCCACATCGTGAAGCGCCGCAACGTCGGCAATGCAGTGTACATTGCGTCCCGAAGCGTGAACGACGATCCATCGTGGCCGTCGACGCCGTCGTACGTGCGGCGCAACATGAACATCGGGATGATGCTTCGAGATACTATGGACGAAGGCCGTCCTGCGACTGAGTGCATGTGGTGTATCAAGGTCATCATGGACCAATTCACCGACACGTCCGTGGTCGCGAACCGACAAGACACGATCTTGCCCAACTTGTTTGAAGTTACCCCGGCGTTTTTCAAGGCCATGGTGGAACGAGTGCAGCAGCAGCAGTAGAGTAGATATGTCGTTGATGGAGGTTTTCATCTCATACCACAATTTCCTCAGATTGCGATGTTCACAACATCAAAGGTCATACTCGCCGTGCCGGCTTGCGAGTATGTGCTGGGCAGTGGAAGGCATGAAAGAGTGGACGGGGGATGTTTTCATGATGGGGTGGACGACAACGACATTGTCCATGCAAAGTTCTCAAGCTAATCTTCACAAGTCAGCTCGATCAGGACAAATCACACACGTCCGAGACGCGCTATAAAATCTCAAGCAGATCCTCAAAAGACAGAGGCTCGACCTGTACACATCCCCTTCGCTCACTGTGCTCGCCGTGCGATGAAGTTTGGTGAAGGGATGGATAAGGTTGGCGACGCGGTTCGCGCTTCCTCAGATTCACCCGCAGGACGGTGGTTGTGCGCAGCCAAGTGAAAGAAAGGTTTCACAGTTCACCGGATACACGCGATCGTATCCGTATCCGGACAATGTATCCGGAACTGCCGACTTCAGGAACAAATTCAAAAAACGTGCTGAAAGGATAGGAAGCTTTCGAGATGATGAGTGTAGAAGGGGATGCAAGCGCTGAAGGATGACTCCTATCAAAAGAAACTCCATGCGATGTCAGCTTGATCACTAGGACTTCCCTTCGCTCAATGTGACACATCGCGGATGTGTTTGTTCGTCTGGAAGGGGTTTTACCCAATTACATCACTTCAAATCTTGGATATGCAGAATTACATCCAATTAAACAAGGCGGCATCAGTATATTAGGTTTTGTATGGGATTTTCGGCAGGGGTCGAATTTCGAAGCGGAGCACAATCTGCGGATCAAACGATATCTTGGGTTTGGGGTCGAAGCAAGAACATGGGGCAAGGACAGAGCGGCCTCGGCGGAAGCAAGAAGACCGACAAGAAGGACGACCAGCCCAAGAAGAAGAAGTTCGAACCTCGAGGGGGAGCGATTACGCGCAAGCGCAAAAAGAAGAAGGGTCCATCGGCGGCTACCCGCATCCCTGCGGTGTTCCCAACCGCCAAGTGCAAGCTCCGCCTGCTCAAGCTTGAACGCATCAAGGATTTCTTGTTGATGGAGGAAGAGTTCATCAAGAACCAGGAAGTTATGAAGCCGAAACAAGAAAAGGACGAAGAAGAACGATCCAAGGTCGACGACCTTCGCGGGACGCCTATGGGGGTTGGAACGTTGGAAGAAATGATCGACGACAACCACGCGATCGTGTCTTCAAGTGTCGGGCCCGAGTACTATGTGAGCGTCATGTCGTTTGTGAACCAGGACCTGCTGGAAGCTGGGTGCTCCGTGCTGCTCCACAATAAAGTCATGGCAGTCGTCGGGATCTTGTCCAACGACACGGATCCCATGGTAAGCGTGATGAAGGTCGACAAGGCGCCGCTGGAATCATACGCGGATATTGGGGGGTTGGACCAGCAAATCCAGGAAATCAAAGAAGCTGTGGAGCTGCCGCTTACACACCCCGAACTGTACGAAGGGATTGGAATCCGACCCCCGAAGGGTGTGATCTTGTATGGCGAGCCTGGTACCGGCAAGACGCTCTTAGCCAAGGCGGTGGCGAATCAGACATCTGCTACCTTCTTGCGCGTTGTCGGGTCTGAGTTGATTCAAAAGTACCTGGGGGACGGGCCCAAGTTGGTGCGCGAAATGTTCCGCGTCGCCGACGACCACGCGCCGTCCATTGTGTTTATCGACGAAATCGACGCCGTCGGTAGCAAGCGGTACGACTCGAGCAGCGGCGGCACGCGTGAAATCCAACGTACCATGTTGGAGTTGCTGAACCAACTCGATGGGTTCGACGAACGCGGCGATGTCAAGGTAATGTGTGCACGATGACGGTGTTTTACGATGGGTATGTGCAGGTGATCATGGCAACGAACTCAATTGAGAGCCTGGACCCGGCGTTGATCCGTCCCGGGCGTATCGACCGAAAGATTGAGTTTCCTCTGCCGGACGTGAAAACGAAACGCCGCATCTTTGCCATTCACACAAGTCGCATGAGCTTGGCGGACGATGTCGACCTGGAAGAGTTCATCATGTCCAAGGACGAACTCTCAGGTGCCGACATCAAAGCCGTGTGCACCGAGTCGGGTCTCCTTGCCCTCCGCGAACGCCGCATGCGCGTGACCCAGACGGATTTCAGAAAAGCGAAAGAAAAGGCGCTGTACAAGAAGAAGGCTAACATCCCCGAAGGCTTGTACTTGTAATAGCAACGACTAATACATCAGAAGAACGGACGATTTGAGGGATGTCAAAGCTGTCATCATGCGCAGCACCTCCGCGATTTGCTCGTCAGTCGTACCAACGTGGCGTTGACGCCCTCCCTCCATTCGAATCTCTCTTCGTGGCCATCGAGCTCCGTCCGACGCGGCCGCAGCGTCATCACTTGGATTTGTCAAAGTGCGAATATTCTATCAATTCAATTCCTCCAATTACCTGTTGATTATTGTCCCTTGGATATTTCATCATTCAATGAAAGTATTGAAGATTAATCTTAATTTCTGTATAAACGAAAAATGTAAGCATTATTTGTGATTATAGTACCTTGGGCTATATCTCGCTGAATTGGATATATTCGTGCTCGAACTTTACCGAATCGGAATTGAAGTTGGCCTTCGGCGCTGCTCATTGGCTGAAATCCAACGCTGTTGACAATACATTCGATCCAGAGATTTTGGGTTGGGTATGGTGCCATTCTCGGTTCGATCTTGCAACATGAGCGCGAAGAATAAGTTGACGGCCGCGGACAAGCCCGCCGAGAAGACGTTTCAGTTCCAGGATGAACTTCCTCCATTGCCACTTCCGTCTCTGGAGCAGACCATTGCTGCCTACATCAAGAGCTGCGAGCCGATGCTGACGCCGTCCGAGTTGGAACACACGAAAGGGGTGTGCCACGATTTTCTCCACGGTGTTGGGCCGCAGCTGCAAGCAATCTTGGAAGAGCGAGCGGCGTCTGAAAAGAACTGGCTCGAAGAATGGTGGGAAACATTCGCCTACATGAAGCCGCGATACCCGTCTGCAATCAACATCAACTGGTACGGCGTGGTGCCGGGAACGTGGGGACCGCGTGAAATGAGCCAAAGCGAAGCCGCTGCCATCTTTACAGTCGCTCTGTTGCAATATCGCAAGGAGTACCTCGCGTACGTTTGTCATGCCAAAGGAAGTTTGCGAATACTTGTCATTTTCATGATGACTTCTACTAGGGAAACAATTCCGCCCGAGAAAATGATGGGACGGCCGCTGTGCATGCACCAGTACACGCGATTTTTCAACTCGTGCGTCATTCCAGGTGAAGATTGTGATGAAATCGAAGTGTACGAGCATAATCAGCGCCACATTGTGATCCTGCGCAACAACTGCATGTGGGTTCTGGATGTGTTGGACGAACAAGGCAACTCCTTGGCATTGCCAGACCTCGTCAAGTAAGCTAAACAACTTGTACATCCCCAACGTTGCCGATTCTCATGGCACTGGAATGTAGCGCCTTTGAGGCGGTGCGCGCCGAAGCAACGGGGCTCTTTGACCTCGAGCGGTACCCGCCCGTGAGCGTCCTGACGTCTGAGAACCGCACAAACTGGGCTAAAGTACGTCGAATATTCATTTATCGTGCTGATGACAGGACTGCGCAGGCTCGTACGTATCTCATTCAACTCGACGCGCGCAACAAGCAATCGCTCGAGATTATCCAGAAGGCACTGTTCGTCGTCGCCCTCGACGAAACATCCCCTGCCAACTCGGAGCAAGTGGCGCAGAACTGTCTCTTGGGCGATGGCCGCAACCGGTATGACCACCGCCGACACGGCATCTCCATCTAGGGTCTCTGAAGGTTGATGTAGTTGGTACGACAAACCAGTCGTTCTCGTCGTCCATGAAAACGCCCGCACGGGAATCAATGGCCAGCACGCATGGGCTGATGCCCTCGTTGTTGTCCGCATCTTTGCGTACTGCGCCAAGTACGTAAATGACAACTTCAAGCAGTTCTTTGCGCACAAGACGGTCGTGGGCCCACCCAAGGTCAAACCGCGTCGTCTCCAGTGGACGATTGACAACAACGCACTCACTGCGATCGAGTGTGCTTCGGCTGCAATTAGCAAGCTTATCCAGGTAAGTTGCTGAGCAACGACAGCCGGCAACCAAGCAACTCGATCCAACACGACGGGTGCAGCTGTCGGTCGCATGGATTGAAATGGAACTGCTGGATGCGTTATCCTGGAGCAAAGGACTCGAAGTCATGCAATGTTTTTTGATCGGTAGGCGAGCGACTTGTCGACGCTCCTATTTCAGCACTATGGCCACGCCTTCCTCAAGCGCTATAAGCTGTCCCCCGACTACTTTATCCAGCAAGCCATTCAACTAGCGTACTACAAGATGTATAAGGAAGTGCCGGCCGTGTACGAGACAGCGCACACGCGCTTGTTTTATCACGGGCGCACCGAAACCGTTCGGTCGCTCACGAGTGAATCGCTGGCGTTTGTCAAAACGATGGAGTCGACTGCTGAGGTACTTCGAGACGTGAACATGAGCAATCCATGCTGATTTGTGCATTTTGCAGGCGTCGGCGAAGTGGGAGGCGCTCCAAACGTCGCTCAAACGGCACGGCGAAGTGCTGAAGAATAGTTTGATGGCACAAGGGATTGACCGCCACCTCATGGGCCTTCAGATCGTGTCGGAGATGTCGGGCATCACGCCGCGGCCGTCGCTCTTCACCGACAAGGCGTACGAACTCACCAAGCGATACCGCATTAGCACGAGCAACATTAGCGGCACGGCCGGTGCGAGTCCGATCTGGGGCGGGTTCTCGGCTATGTACAACGATGGGTATGGAGTGTGCTACGCCCTCCAGCCGGACCGTATCAACTTTAGCATCACGGCGTACCACACAGACCCGAATACGAGCGCCGTCAAGTTCAAGCGCCACTTGGAAGCCGCGCTGTTGGACATGGTCGAGTTGTGCTTGAGTCGCAACGTGATTTACGTAGGACAGTCCAACTTGTAAACTACACGGAATGCATCCGCTTTCACATGTTTCGATGCAGTGCACTGGCAGGAGCGACGCCACGGACGCAACGACTTGGTTGGCCTCGCGTTCGTCCAAACACCGCGCTGGTGATGTGCACGAGTTCATTCCGTTGCGGCGACCCCATGGCGTTTCTATTGAAGCCCCTCTCGACTCGAACGCTTGAAGCGACCTGTCTGCTTCTCATCAACGTTCACGTGCCACCACGAACGCTTCCTCGTGAAGGAAGGGACCTGCCAGCCCATTTTTTCGGTTGATGGGCTTGCTCCATCGTCGATTCGCCGTTGCCGGCGACAGAGACGTATGTCCCCATTGCCCGTCTTCGTATATCCTGCACAAGATCTTCCTTGTCCTGTCGGGGAATTGCAGTGTCCAGGGTGTCGTCGTACCTTGTACCTCTAAGTAGGGGATCGGCCACTTATATAAAAATAAATAAGAATCGCATAAATGCGCTATTTAAACGATCCGTAGAATCCCATTCAATTAATCTCAATTAATCCAAAATGAACCCTACCCCCTATGCAATCGTGTCCGTCCATGTAAAGGGTGTGCTGAGTGACCAATCACACGTGTAGTTTAAAACCATACAAGTGTTCAAAATGTCATTGTCGGACTGGCCGTCAGGTTTGTTCACGTCGTCAAAGCGGTTGATGTTGTTGAAGTGGGTCGTCTATTAAAATAGATACGTAAATCTACGCTAAATAAAATTGTCGGACTTTCTTCGTTGTGTTGGCGCTGGTTGTGAGCATGATCTAGATCGGCGGAGGCAGGAGCGCGATCCGCGGGACAAGGTGTTGTCGCGGCCACCCGTGTTGGGCGAGGAGCCGGAGAAGGCGACGGAGAGCCATCTGCCTGGGCTCTTGAACGAGGCTGTGATGCAAGTGCATTTGAGCGACACGCGCCGCCTTGACGGCAATCGTCCATGGACTTGGCATGATAGGTCGGCGCCAAAGACGTGATCGTTTCGGACGCGCCAGACGTTGAACCATACGCAGGCGCGGAGCACTGACCAGAGATAACGGAACGCGGCTCGGTGCGTGTTGGAGGCCGTCTTCGGCGTCGAGTAAAGGTAGCCCGAAAGTGTAGTTGGCAAGACTACACCCAAGGGGGCCGTGACCGCATGGAGCGTGTTCCACACGTCCTTGATGAACTCGCAGTCTACGAGGAAGTGGCGGTACGTCTTGTGCTCGGGGAAAAAGAGACACGCTTGGTCGGCCCTGTTGAGCCAGTGCAAATGAGCACGGAACTTGACGGCGCGGAGCATCACTTGGTAGACGAAGTCGGCGTACTTGGGTAAGATGGCGTCGGGTAGTCGGAGCTCGGAAGCGGAGGCGATAGCGGCAGGCGTCTTGTAAAAGTCGTCGTCGACGTCCAAACGGCGGGTCGGGAGCTGGAAGTTTGTCCTTGGCGGGGCACGGCTGCAGCGGGCGTCGGCCGATGTCATCTGGGTCAACTGCTTCGGCGCATTGTGCAGGCGAACCAGCCATGGCGGCTTGAGAGTCGGGCTTGGCAGCGGGCCAAACTTGAAGGCGTCGACTGTCGTTGCAAGCCAGCTGAGCCACCCAGCGTTCGGCGTCACGTGTGGTCCGAGGGCTCTGCTGCTGCACTTGTCGTTTACAGCTTGGATGAGGCGTTGAGTTCTTGTCGCGAGCGTCTCCGTCGGGGCGTCGGTGAGCATCAAGGCGTTGACGTGCTGAGCTTGGGTGATTCCGATCGTGGCCATCGTTCGTGTGTACCGAATGTGCCATCTTGTGGTCTTTTCTACGTAACTACTTTTATCTACGGGAAGAAACTGGTTGGACCAGAGCGGTTGTGCGTGGACCAGCGGCGACGGCGCCGGGAGAGTGCTGGGCCCCACGCGCCTATCGAATCAGTAGTTGAGCATGAATTGGAACCGGCCGGGCACTGCCGACGACGTGAGCAGGCGCCGTATCCTGGCCAGCGTGGGGTCAGCAAAGGCGAGGTCGGCAAAGTTGCCCCACGGCGCGTAGGTGTTGGCGATGACGGCCATGCTTGGCGACGACCAGGCGGGGTCCGGGGACGTCGTAAGCGCGGCTTGCAAGAACCGGAGCGAGTGGCCGCCGTGTCGCGCGGACCACGTGAAGAACGCGGGCTTGAGGCCGAGGCCGGCGCGATGTTTCGGCGCGAAGACGATGTTTTGGAGGAGCAGCCGGTGTTCTTGTGCACCCTCGCCGATGACGGGCTGTTCACCGTTGATGAACTGGAGAATCATTTTGTCAATAGAA
>NW_008580174.1:156774-157297 GCF_000520115.1 Aphanomyces invadans
ACGTCTGACGCCAACGCCATACTCGACTATCGTTTTGACGTTGCCGGCATCCGCGAGCTCGGCTTCGTTTTGGGCCTACCCGCTGTCATAATCACGGAAGCACGCAATCGCGTCCATCGCGACGAGGCGATGTGCATTGTCCTGGGCCGTTTGGCCTTCCCTGTGCAGTTCCACACCATGTCTGCTGTGTTTGGTCGGTCGCGATCCGCGCTGTGCGAAATATTTTTGCACGTCGTCAACGAACTTTACTCACGTTGGGGTGCTCTGCGCTACTTTAACAAGAAATTGGTGTCCAAAAACATTGCTCGGTACTGCGCCGCGGTGGCGGCCAATGGGGCCCCGCTATCCAACGTCTTCGGCTTCATCGACGGCACGAAGATCCAAACCTGCCGCATCGCTTCGACCGGTGACGGCAATAACTTGCAACGCCAAATATATAGTGACCACAAGAGAATTCACTGCCTCAACTACCAAGCCGTCACTGCTCCCGATGGTATATGTGTGCATTTCTATGGCCCTATGG
>NW_008580174.1:164699-166267 GCF_000520115.1 Aphanomyces invadans
ATTCAAAAGTTTGGGCAAAATTCGTCTCTCCCCTGTTGCAAAAGTGGTTGCAGTAGCAATGTTGTTGACAAATTGCCATTGTTGCTATTTTGGCGGGAATCAAATCAGCGACAATTTTTAAATACAACCACCGACACTACGAGAGTATCTTGACACACTGCAGATCATTGACATTTAATACAATATGTATTATTCACTCACGACCTTTCAATCATCATGCGCATCAACAAGTAAATTGATACCTGTTGTTGATGTAACAGATCGGCCAACATTTGCCGCTCAATACGCCTTTCTTCAAGCTCCATACGCCGCTCATCACGCTCATTCTCTAATTTTTCTCTTTGAAATTTCAAATCAGCCTTGGCTTGTTCTTGCATCAGCGCAATAACTTTCATAAATTTACCACCTCCTGAGCTTGCGTCATCATCATCTTTCTTGCGCTTTCGCTGGCCGAGTGACTCCATGGCTTCGCACGTACAAGACTTCCCATCATCTCTGCGTGATTGGCGGCCTCTCGACTCTCGTCCGCGCGGCGAGTCAGCCCTCTTGGTGTCGTCGTACGCAGCGAGCAAATCGTCCAGCAGCACGATCTTTTAGTTCTCATCCTCGACCACGCCAGATGCAAACGCAGACTCCTTGTCGTGCTTTCGATGCGCATCCAGAAGAGACATGAATCGGTTGCAAGCTCGGTTTGCGTCGATCTCGCGGCGGCTGAAGTCGTCGGACTCGCGAAGGGCGGAAGCAACGGCATTCCACGTTCCATGACAAGACCGCGCCGTGCCTCAAATGGCATCTCTAGGGATACCTGACGAAGAAGCATTATGTCATCTTCGTCAGAGAAGTTGCGGCACTTGCTTGGCATAGCCATCGCCTGGTTATTGTGTTGGAGGTATCGTGTGATGACAATGATGGTTGTCCGTACAAATCATGAGATCCAGTGATTTGCGATTGATTTTGACAGTATCATTAACTAAATTTGAGAGGCAGACTTCTGGTTTTGGCAGTCGATCTGATGATAGTGATAATGATGAGTTGCAAAACCTTTCTAATGCAGGCGGCCGTCTTGATGTCCGGCGCGATCCACGCACGTCAAAGCGGTTGTCGTTTTTGACGCTGACCTTCTCCAGTCGTATTGGCCCAGCTCGTCGGAGGCCGCATGCGCATGGCCGCCAATTTCCTCGTCGTCATTGTCGTCGTCTTGATCGGCCGGCGCCACCACCAGGTCGAAAGTGAACAGGAGCTTGGCGAAGCCATCGAGGTGGTCAATCTCAAACTTGCGGCAGCGCTGTCAATTGTTTGTGGCAACAACGGCTGCTTCTCGACCTTGCACTCTCAGTGCAACTAGTGGCGCACTGTGTTTCTGCACCCTTCGCGTTCCTCTGGACTATGTACGCTAAATGCTCCGCTGTATGGACTGTCCTCTACTGGGAGAATAGCTCAGTCGCTCCATCAGTGCCTTGCGGCAAAAACTAGCGAACAGACTACTGATTTCCCCCCCCTAAACGGAACGGGGAATACTTTATAATCCTTGACATCCGATTTTATAAAACCTCGAGAGTTTTTTCAAA
>NW_008580174.1:175065-175790 GCF_000520115.1 Aphanomyces invadans
CACGCGATGTCCTGACGAATGGCGTAGGCGACCCGCAACAGCGGCATACCGAAAGTATGTGTCATGCGCGCATGTCGCCAAGTTGTGGTATGCACTGACGCGGAGACCGATGGGCAAATGGCCAACACGATCGCCGCGAGGTGCTTGCACTTTCTCCATCCTTATCTCAAATCAGCAAACGGCGATAACATTATCGAGTGTATGGATAGGTTAGCTATCGCTCGCTAGGAGAAGGCGCGTCGACGCCATCTAGATGGAGAGAAAGTCGAGCAAGGCCCTGCGCCTGGCATCAAGCGATCGACCTTGTCAGGCAAACGACGGGACATTGAAGAACCAAAACGCGGAGTCGAATGTGCCGTGGTCGTCAATGGCCATGACTGCGGCTAGCGTGCCAAGCGCCGCTTGCAGGTCGTCGGGAGGTGCGTCACCTACATCAAACTCGACCCCAACAACACTCTGCCCTGATGCCTGGCTGGGCAGGGTGCCCTGGCTTGGCTGTTGGAAGGACCTCAAAGGTTTCCCCGACGTCGTGGACTGCAAGGATACGCCAATTCAGCTTCTGAGCTGCAACAGCATCGAGCTTTTCGTGGACGTGATGGAGCTCGCCGCAGATCTCGGCAACGTCGTCGTGCAAAGATTCACTGTCGGCCTTGGACCCAACTAGCAGAAGAGCCACCGCGCCCAGGCGAGTATCAACGTCGTCGATTCGTCCTATCATGTCCTGA
>NW_008580174.1:178525-215066 GCF_000520115.1 Aphanomyces invadans
CACGGCACCCTGACCTGCCAGGCATCTTCATGCACCGAATCAATGCAGGCCAACATGGAATGGAAAGGTTCAAGGTGACCAACAGTAGCAATGGAATCGTTCCCACGCTTCAACTAGCGTTTCATCCTTCAGTGAGGCCGCGCTTCGTTCCTAAAGATCTGTCGTAAACACCCGCCGTTCGTTCGCCATCGCCTCCTCGCTTGGTACGTGTATGGTTTCGAAAGGCTGGTCATCCTGGCGTACCGCGGCCATGGTCGGGACTGCGATGCAAAGTACTGTAATTAACGAGTCGTCAACAAAGCGCTTACGAAGACCGCTACAACCGACAAGTCTTGATGAAGTCTCATGCGAGTTTCATGCAAGATTGACGACGTCCATTCGAGGCCGCTGCGTCCACGGCCTTCTTGGTAGGTTTGCACTCCCGGGACTTTTTTTCGTGAGCAACACTGTCGCAAGGTAAGTTGATGCAATCCTTCGCGTACTGCCCCGTGTTTAAAGCATGCAACTCCCGTGAACTCCTCCACGGGGGGCTAACATAGGGGTTCTACGACACACTGGAGTGATCTACACGGCAAGGCAATCCTGCATTGTATAGTAGCTGATGCTCGGCGGTGACTGCGTCGTCATAGCGAGGACGAGGTTCCGCGGCGGTGGTGGCGGCGATGGGCCGGTCATTTGTGCAAGTTGCGATCGAAGGAGAGCCACTCTACACAGACGCACGTTTAAGGAGGCGTGAAGAGAAGGGATGGATTAGCCAAGGCGCACGCAAGATAGCAACTTAGACTGCAAAAGTGAAAGAATGTTTGGTGCCTTACTCTCGCATGTCGAAGGGAGACAGGTCGGCAAGGCAATGCACCGCCATCCACGTTGACGAGTTGTAGTCTAGATCGTTCGAGTTGGCGTCTCCCTCACGGCGGGAAAGTGGAGCACGGGCAGTCAATGCTTGGAGAGAGAGGATACCCACGAGGACAAAGCACGTTTGGGTGGAAGACGTCGACACCGTCACGACGCGCCACTTCTGCATTCCTCTTCGAACCACGACGTCCAGCCATACCTGCACAGGGATGCATAAAACGCCATGGATTGCGCGCAACGTGTACCCACATCATGCACGTAGATTGGAATCCCGGGGTAAGTCCGCATCCAAGATTCCCTGGTGCGCAAGGCCACTTCGCCTTGCCCCGTGACGTCGCCGCATGTTGCGACCGCAGTTGTCATCGGATTCGGGCGAGGAATTATCCGGAGCAAACCATTCCGGATAAATTGTCCGATTTGAAGAGTTCGACGAAGATGGACGAGCTGTTGGGGCGAATTGTCGATGGAGATACTGTTTCTCTGAGCGACATGGAAGGCATGGGGCTGAAGCATGTCTTCATGGAAGTCATTGAACGAATCCGTGTGGAGGAGGAAGTGTGCAGCGAGACAACGTCGAGATTCCGTCGCTTGCTTGCAACGCAAGCAACAAGTGAGTATTCATGACGGTGTAGCCAATTGGTATCACTTGCATTAGTCCTCGCTGGGTTCCCCCACGACAAGCGAGCTCCCTTCTTGGAAGATGCGCTATCCATGCTACTGCGAAAAACTCAGCCGAAGAGTCCAGCCCATGACGAATTTGTCCTCGACCTCATTCAGGATCTCCTCCTGAAGGTGCAATTCCCCGGCAATGCATCTCCCTCCATTTTACGGCAATCTAAAAGCATTGTGGGATGCATTCTCGCAATCCTCGGCACGAACATGGAGCGTTTGATGGGTTCATCTCTTCCTCCCCCTGCTCTCGTGGAGATGGCCGTTGCTTCGCTCGGACGTTGCTGCATTCCGTTCGACCACCTTGTCCTCTTTGCCCGGTGGAAGGTCTATCGATCTGAATGGATGAATGCCATACTTCCTAATGCCTCCATGGACACTTCATTCGACGACGAGTTGGATGAAGACTGCGATGAAGAACACGACATTCGCGCAGACGTGATCCGCGACACAAACCAGATGCTATCGGCCGTTCTTCCCGACCCGTTCGGTTTAAAATACCTCGGCGAGCCGTCATGGCCCGACACTGGTCTGGCCGTCATGGCGTATTGGCTCGCACTTGCCCCTTCGCTCCGCAGCGTCGGGGCCACAACCGTTTCTTTCGACGTCTTTGCGATCCAGCCCCTGGCTCCTTACATTGAAACCTTGGTAAACCACCCCTCTCTCGCAGCAAAACGCGGCGCGATCACCCTCACAACAGCCATCATGCACCACCCTAATCCCTTGGCGCTTATCGACGCTTCTGTGGAAGCTTCTCCAACGGAAAAAGTGTGCGGCCTCGATACGTTTGCAAGGCGTAAGTGCAGATGAACTCTTGGACACGACATGCAACTCATGGTTTGGCCTAGTTCGATTGACCGACCGTCTGCAATCTGTGACGCCGCTTCTCCGAGGCGTCCTCACCGCCCTGGTCGTCCTCCCAAACGCGCCTGACAGAGCGCACGGTCTCGCTGCGTGGCAGCTCCTCGTGGATTGTGTCTCGCCAGCGACGAGGCACGACATCCATTGTGGACATCTTTTCCATTCGAAAGGACCCTGAACTTTGTTAGGTTTGACGTACTTGCTGAGCTGGCCCGCACGTGCCCGTTTCCGAATTGCGTCGCGATCGTCGTCGACCGTATACGTGGAGACATCGCCAAGCAGTGGGGAGAACCTTGTGAGAGCTACTGCATCTTCTTGACACGGCCATTTCACGCGACATCTGTAGCTGCCTCGAGCTTGCATGCGAAGCTCGTCCCGTTTCTGACAACCATGCTTCGTGCGCGTCCAGACCAAGAATTCGTCCGCCATAGTGATGCTATTGCCAGCGCCCTTAGTCTCTTGCGCTTCCTCCTTCTTCGAGACAAGGTACATTCCAGGCTGTATTTGCCTCCAAACGGCATCACTTTGCTTATTTCATCCTGACGACAGCCGGCGGTAGGCGACTCGCGTGCTAGACTTGAGCAGCCTGCAGCCGTTGCTACAAGGCCAGTGGCGGCGGCTGAAACACCTTGCCGCAACACAAGCGAGCCTGGAAAAGTCGCGTCGAGAGCTGAAACCATCGCCTCCTCCAAGCGGCCATGTCCTCACCATGACGTTCGACACCACATCGGATGGTCCAGAAGATGCGGCCGACGCCAGCTCGATCGAGTTCGACCTCATGCGGCTATACATCATGGACGCAGCGTTTGAAGCTGCGATGGACGCGTTTCTGTAACTTGCCACAGAATGTCGTCGTCGACGAGGTCGGGAATGACCGAAAGGTCGTCTCCACGTGGCAATTTACCACGGGACCGAAGCAGCGGCGAATCCAACCGAGCCAGCGGAGCGAGTTGTTTCGGCGATTTGACGCGACGCGGATCGACGTCGCGGCTGCTCGGCTACGAATGGCCCGTCCGTCGAGTGTGTCCAGGTAGACGATAATGCTGAATCGTGTATCGACTTACCGGAAACAGCACCTTGCCGATGCACGCGCGCACTTGCTCCGCCAGCACGTCCGGTACGTGAAAGGCGTCGAGCGACCGATGCACCTACGACAGTGTCACTCAGAGACGTCATCGTCCCATGCAGTGCCCGTCGTACGATGTCCTTGACACAGTGGCAGTTGGCCGCTTTGAAAGCGTTGCTATATGCGCGCGCCATCGTGGCCGTCCGTTGGCTGCGGCGCTTCAGGAGTCGGTGGGAGGCGTGCATGGTGAGCGCCGGGTCGAGCAGTTGGTACACGAACGAGTCCAAGTGGCAGGGATTCATGGCCTCGGACGTTGGAGTTTGTGTCGTGGCTTCGTCCAGCGGCAAGACTACGAACAGCGCTTGGAAAAACAAGTCGAAGAGGGAACTGTCCATTTCGACCGGCGTCAATGCCGTGGCTTCGATGCGGGCTTTCATGTCGAGGAACTGGCACTGGATCTCGCTCATTCCATGGGATGGCGGGTCGTCGTCGGGCGACGAAGCGGGGGTTGCCCCTCGTGACGTCAAATCGTACAGGATGGTGTCGGCGGTTGAGCTGCGCATGGTCATCGGGGAAGCAATCGCTCGCGCCGCCGACTTGACACGACTTGGTGGGACGGTAGCAGCGCTCTGTTGGCGGCGGACGTGGCGCGAATCAATGTGGTGCTGCCGTCGTCGGCAGTTTTTGAGGACCAACACAATGCACTGAGCGAGGCCGCCGGGGACATTCCACGTCTGGAGTTGGCGCAGTGTATTCGCGTACCGATCCAAGTCTCCTCCATGAACGATCTCGTTCTTCTTCAGCACCTGCTCGTACGGCGCAATTGCCGCCGTGACAAGTTGCTCCCGTCGAATCTGGTCCAAGACAACGTCTAGAAGCGGTTGGAGGCAGGGGGTTGATGTACCTGCAGCAGCGCGGACGGCGCCTTGACGTACGCTGCAAAGTGCGAATTGGGCGATGATGTCCACGGATCGGCAAGGACCACGGAGGAAGCGCCATCCACATCCACAAGGGGAGGCACAAATGCCAGCATCGCGGCGGCAAATATCACTTTTCCCATGGGTTCGTTTACTCCGTCGGGTAGCATCTGCGCCAAGAAGGTAGCGACCATTTTATCGTCGACCACGGCCAGGCCATCGCTCGACGGCGGATGGGACAACGCAGCGCTGTCTAGCACGACAGACGGCGGAGGGACATGCTTTGGAGGGCTCTTTTGCCTCGATTGCCGCACCACACGCTCGGATTTGAGCGCGTTCAGCATGAGGGGCGTGCGTCGTTTCAGTTCGCGCAGCACCAACTTGACATTGCGCGTCGTTTTACCCTGGGCTTCGAGTCCGCGTCTACAATACCGTGTAATGCATCGGCACTCGCGCAATGCCGTCGATAGCTTACAACGCGGCGACAACCTCCTCAACAGCGTAGCCTTGAGCCATCGCGTGGCGAATGACGTGCGGAGGGTATTTGTCCGGGAGATCGATCGTCTCGGGGGCTATTTGATGGAGATGGATCGCATCCTCCGACGCCATCTCAAAGAGCGAATGCGGTGCGACGACCCCTCCGCTGTTCATGCTGCCGCTCGAGTTGCTGATCGTCCCATGCGGCGAGCTCACCGAGGCCGACGACGTCACCGACGGCAGTGGCGACTCGTAGGCCGAATCAAGGCGACGTTGGTGAGCAACGACTGGCGATGCCATCGCCCGCGATGCATGCCATGCCTACGACATTCCAATCCGCACGTCAGCCATGCAAGACGTTGGTAAGATCATCGACCACCACCAGTGGATCCTCCTCGTCATACCAACAGCGAACGCTCTTGGTGCAGCATGCGTTCCCGAAGGACCGTGTTTACAAACGTCGACGCATTTTCTTCTTCGTCCCGGCGCTCCCGGTCAAAGTGCCGGTACTCGTTGTCCACAGCTTGCACGAACGCCCAGAGGTCTCCCGTCGTTTGAAGCTCCGAGACGAGTTGGCGCACAGGCTCGCTCAAGTTGCTCTCGATCTTCCTCTGCCGTGCCTTGACGCGGCCGCAGTGGCCTCGAAACACTCGTTGGACGTCCACAGCCGCCTCCTGTCGCATATTCGCAAGCATGTCAGTGCAAGCGCGGCGAGTTTGCGCACCTGTCGTCGGATGCGCCGCCGGTCGGCGTCGCGCAGGTCCTTCTGGACTTTGGCCTGTCGAAACGCGGCAAGGCATCGCACCCAGCACAGCAACGTCACGACGGCTTTGGCTTCTTTCACTTGGCGCAGCGACAATCGCTTTGCCGCGGCTGCTCTGCGCCCGAGGAATCCACGGACCGTGCGCTGCACGTGAATGGACGCGATCTTGCAAACGCATTGGTGGCGCCGCCGCCGGCGTTCTGCCACGTACTGCCTTGCTCGATTTCTTCTCGTAAAGCATTGCAATGTCACCGCAGCGGCAAACTCGCCACGAAACCACATCGTGACGAGAGTTCTCGCGTGGAGAATGCGCAGCTGCCGTCCTCGGGCGATTGCTTGTATTCGCGTAGCAGCCATGGCATACACGAATGCTTTGCACCCCTGCAGCCCATGCAAAGGTCGTTGTGGGCCCATCGGACGACTGGAGGGGCAGGTACCTGAATGTTCGCTTTCGCGTTTTGAATGGTGGCCGAGAGTTGGGCGTGCAGGAGGTCCAAGTGGGGCCCAAGGACGTGGACAGCGACGGGAATGGTGCTCGCAACAAACCCAGGCGGTCGGCCATTCAAGTGGGTCGTCAAGTCCGAATATGCCGACATCATTTGCTGAACGTCCTGGAGCTCCTTTTTCGAGAGCGCTTTCCCGCCAGCGGAAGGCGGGAATCGTCTACACATCCCGCGATGAGATCGAGCGTCGGTCGTGCCGACTTTGAACCCTTCGTCGAGCCGTTTCCGGCGGCTAGCGACTTCGACCAGCTCGAGCGACACGACCTTCTTGTGGGCGTTCGCGGCTGCAATTGCAGCGCTGTATTCGGCGATGGCATCGGCCAAGGACATGCGGTACTGGTGCATGCGTCGAAAGTTGCGTGTGCCTGGTACGTTCCTACGTTCAAACACCATAGCAACGGATGCCCACGTGGATGAAACTCTCACTCGTATTCCTTTCTCAACCGCAACACCACCCCCGGCGCGACCTCGATCCACTTGTCATCGTCGGGGACAGCGACCACAGATTCCTCGGCGACTCGACGAACGCTATAGCCGCATGTGCACGGACGCCCAACTGCGCACCCACACAGCTGCATCCCGCCGCTGGATAGATCGTACACCATGGTCCGGGGCGGTCGTGGCACTCAGAAGGCGACAACCTTGTCGGCTGGGGCCGGGAGTGGAGCTAAATATAGCTACTGGCAAGTGCATGGACTGCGAAGGTGCGTGCTCCTTGTCCTTGCCGCAGCGATCTCGCAAAGGCGCTTCGAATGGACGGCGCGGCGGCACCTGTCGTGTGTGCGAGGGTGTGTCGACTGCTGTCGTGCGAGTCGATGTGCCGGCCTCAATTCATTTTGATTGGTCGAAATCATATGAAATGGCCGATACTACTTGCTACGATTGGCTGCTTTCACGCGACGATGTCGTGTGTTCGGGTTTCGACGACACGTACATCGGGTCGAAGGACCACATCCACATCGACGGCCATTTCTGCGCCGAGCCACTGCCGGGCTCGGTGGGAGCTTCGCAAGGTGGATTCGATCCTGCGCCGGCTGCATGCCCTCGCAGTTGCTTCTTCCGCCTTCCACCCTCAACGAGGTGTCTTTTGAGCGACGGGAAGTCCATGCTGACACGCGATAATTCACGATCATGTGACGCAACACTCGGCGAGTACTTCGTGGCTTATCGACAAGTGTCGAAGCTTGTCGCGCATTCGAAGGCGTGATCTGTGCGAAATATAGTGCAGAAGGCACTTCCATCAGCGGCGGATTCCCCTTGGACTTGTGCAAAACGCTCTGTAGTGCGAATGTGATGGCCATTCTGCCCATCGTCGTGCGTGCATGCAAAATGTATACTTGATTTTTGTATGCATGTCAATCCACCCACGTCGGGCCATGCAAGAGATTCGCCAGATTCGGCGACGAGCTGGCGCCGGTGGAGTCACACAAGAAGGCTGGACGCCGACATGAGCCCCAGCATCAGCGCAGTCCACGCGGGCCAGGAATATGACTTGATGACGGGAATCGCCATGTGCTTGGTCGGCACAACCATCTCCAACTTCGTGCGTATGCATGCTACAGTAGGCGCTGTTGTCTCATGTGTGTCTGTCGTCCAGGGCTTAAACATTCAAAAGTACTCGTTCATCGTGCAGGAGCGATTGCCTGAGCATGAACGCAAGCCGTACAACACCCAGTGGCGGTGGTGGCTTGGTCTGTTTGGCATTGCGGTCGGGTCCATCGCCGATTTTGCCGCCCTCACGTATGCTGCTCAGGTATGTTGTATCATCACGTGGCGACGTTGCTCATGCGTTGGTCGAGCAGAGCATCATTGCCCCCGTCGGCGCATTTACTCTGGTCGCCAACATCTTCTTTGCGCATTACTGGCTTCGCGAACGCCTCAGTCACAACGACTTGTTCGGGACGATCCTCATTTGCATTGGCGCGGTCATGGTGACCGTGTTCGGGTCCCACTCGAGCACGAGCTACTCGTTGGACGAACTCCTCCGGCTGTACTACCGCTGGGACATGCTCGTGTACTTTAGTGCGATCTGCGCACTCCTGTGCACATTGTACATTGCGCTCGTGCGGTCCGAGGAAGCGCTCCAACGCCATGGAAAACTCTCGCCCGAGTACAGGGCATGCCGACAGATCCATCCGCTGTCGTACGCCGGTCTCGCGGGAGTGTTCGGCGCGCAGTCTGTCATGTTTGCCAAAAGCACGGGCGAGCTCATCAAGCAGACGGCGCGCGGGTTCAACCAGTTCGACAGGTTTTTGACTTACGTCATCCTGACCTGCCTCGTCATGACCATCACCATGCAGGTACCCCACATCTCTCATGCGCTCTCCCCGCATGCATCTCGTCCATGCCCATCTTCCTTTTTCCTCGCCTTAACCATCCCGCTAGACGCACTTGCTGTCCCTGGGCCTCAAGAACTTTGACGCGTTGTACATGGTGCCCGTCTTCACCGTGCGCGATCCTCCTTTGACCTTCATGTGGCTGATGCTACTTCTAGTGCTTCTACATCACGTTCTCTGTCATGGGCGGCGCCGTCTACTTCGAAGAGTTCGCGACGTTTGGTCAAGTCCAGTGGCTGTGCTTTCCATTCGGCGTGTTTATCACGATCTGCGGCGTTGCAGTCCTGTCGAGGCGGGACATGCGCAACGATGTACGGCAACCGCTGCTGACGTGCCACAACTACGATTCCTGTGGCAGCAAGGGACTGGCGGCGGCGTTGTAGAACGCGAGCACCGACGACGGGTGGCGCTCCGTTGGAATAATAAACCTCTGTCGTTGGTCGTTCCAATTGTCGGCACCGCCGCCGTGATGTCCCACGACATGGAGATGCTTACAACGGCGTATTGTAGATTGGCGGGGGAAGCGCCACAGTCGGGTCGAACTGCAACTCGGTTGACGATGTCGAGATGCAAGCGAACCGACATGGTGGCGTCGCGGACGGACGGCTTGAGCCCGAGTGTTAGCTCAACACCACGCACAACATCCAATGCGTCGACACTGAATGCCTCGGCCACCGTTGGGATGCTCGACGTTGCGAACCACACGTTCGTCTATTCCGTGCCTTTCCTCTCTGCCACAATTCAACAATTCATTTATCATGCAAGACCTTGCGATCCCCCTGGCCAGTCTCTCCAGCGTGTGCTCATGCGTTCGAATGGACGATCCGTCCGTCGCCGCGGTCGCTCCTGGGTGCGCGCTTGAATTCCTGGGCGTGTTCCGTCCGTTGCCGCTGCCGTGGGTTCGCGTCCGTTTCAACCACCGTACAGGTTTGTGTCGACGACAAAATCGGGTACGTTTTCACCGCGGCGTCATAAGGGGGTCCATTCGATTGCTTCCAGGGATACAAAACCATTGTATATGGTCCGAAACTGACATTTTTGTGTGTAATTCCGAGATGCACATGGGACAGCAATAATAATTCCCGTGAATTCTCATTCAAAAAAAAATGTGGTCGGTTCAAACGGGAGAGGCGAAATTCTTTGTGTTTTTTTAAACCGAACGAGGTTTCCATCAGCACAACACTGCGTCGAGGTGGATAATATCCAAAAAATTCGAGTGTATTTTTTTGTTTTTGCAACTTGAGACGACGGATTGTCAGACCAAACTCTGCAAGCGACCAGTGCGTCTGGAGCGACCACTTGCCGCCAGGTACACCACGCCGCCATCGTCGCGTTCGGGGCCTCATGGACGTACTTGCAGGATGAAAGACGAATCCCAAGTGAGCACGTCAAACTTGTTCATCGGGATCGGCATTTGCTTGCTCGGTTCCACCATCTCCAACTTGGTACGTGCTGCACATTCGTCGGCGCCATTCGATCGAATCGCATCCACGTCTGAGTAGGGACTCAACATCCAAAAGTACTCGTTCATGCTGCAGCAGCATCTTCCAGACCACGAGCGCAAGCCGTACAACACGCAATGGCGATGGTGGCTTGGGTTCCTCGGCGTCGGGATCGGGTCCGTCGCGGATTTCGCCGCGCTGTCGTTTGCCGCGCAGGTTTGCCCGTTTTTACGTGCCCGTCGTCCACTCACTTGCAACGCGACAGAGCATCATCATGCCGATCGGTGCATTCACGCTGGTATGCAACATCTTCTTTGCCCACTACTGGCTCAAGGAAAAACTCACACGCAACGACCTGATCGGCACGATCCTGATCTGCATCGGCGCTGTCCTCGTGACCGTGTTTGGCGCGCATGAGAACACCGAGTACACCCTCGACATCCTCATTCACTTGTACTACCGCTGGGACATGCTCATCTACCTCCTCGTGCTGCTCGTGGTCCTGTGGGTCTTGATCGGGATGCTGAAGAAGGCCGAGGCAGTCCTCAAGAAGAAAGGACCGACCTCGAACGAGTACAAAACTGTGCTCAAGATCCATCCACTGTCGTACGCAGGGTTGGCCGGCACGTTTGGCGCGCAGTCCGTCATGTTTGCCAAGAGTACGGGCGAGCTCATCAAGCAATCGGTCAAGGGCGACAACCAGTTTGACAAGTTCCTCACTTATGTCATTATCGCGGCTCTCGTCCTCACGATCTCACTGCAAACGCACTGCCTCTCGCTCGGGCTCAAGTACTTTGACGCGTTGTACATCGTGCCGGTCTTCCAGTGCTTTTTCATCACGTTCTCCGTCATCGGCGGCGCCGTCTACTTTGAAGAGTTTAAAGACTTTTCGACGACGCAGTGGATTGTGTTTCCGTTGGGGGTACTTGTCACGATTGCTGGCGTCGTCGTGCTCTCGTCCCGCGACATGGAGCATGATGTAGGTTCTCTCTTCTGGATCTGTCGTTGAGGCGGCTTTGTTGCAGGCGGGAGCGCCGACCGTGCCGCCGCCTCCATCTTCCACGTCCACCGACTGCATGGGGGATATTTCGATGCAGCCTCGCAACGACCTCCAGCGACGGAACTCTGGGTCGTTTACGAGCAGCTTTCGTGTGTTGGAACCGGTACGGACCTGGCGTCGTTGCCATCGACCTTAACGTGACGCATGGTGCGCGTAGGAGTTTTGCCCCGTGTCCAACCCGGCCCAGCTCCTGTCACGATCGTCTTCCGTCGGCGGCGTGTTCTACTCGACCCAGAGCGTCGTGATGTCGTCGCGAGGAAACTCGGATTTCGTCGCGGTGCACGACAATGGAACGGAAATGACAGACTTCGCCAGGCCAGTGCCCACCAATGTCGCGATGCCTGTCGACCCAGCCGTCCCCAACGGTCCGGCAGTCGACGTCGCGGAAGTAACCCCAGTAGTAGTAGTCGACACAGCACCTCCGAGTGAAGAGGTGCCGGTGGGGCAGCCGTAGGAGCTAAGTCGTCACGTGTCGCCATCGTCAGGTTTCCACTTTGTTGAATCATATTTTGCTTGCACTTTCGTTGCGATGGACCCCCTTTAACAACCCGGCATGTGCGCAAGGTTGCATCCGGCGTCTCGAACGATGCAACTCGCGTTCGAATGGGAGTTTCCTCCAGTGGTGGGGCGTCGACAAGGTGCAACCTTCCTGTCGTTCGCACTGCGTCACTCGACGAGCCATGCGAGATGCTTGAAGCACGACGGGTCATGCACCCATTGCATCTCTCATGCTCGTTAAACGGCGGCTGCAGAAGGCATCGTGCACGTCGGCCGCCTGCTTCGTCGCAGTCGCCACAATGGCATTTCTCATAAAGAAGCCTGTGGAAAATTTTCAAGAAATCACCGAAATAGATTCCATACTAAAATCAAGTACAAGTTCCGTTTGGGGATTTGAAAAATTAAGTCAGGTATCATCACAAGATGGCTTCTGGCCAAGATGCAATCCCGTTACAGAACATCCTCTTGCCTCGGCAAGAGCGCAGACATTGCCACCGATGCGCTCGTCGTTCGCTGTGCCAGCGCATCGACCCTACCACCGCGGAGTCGGCCCCACCATGCAACGAAGCTGTCGGCGTCTCCTACGAGCGCTTCACGAGATTTTCAGGGATAATTATCTATTTTTAGCCATTTTGGTGCCGAATCCAGCCAATGAAAACTCACAGCAAGATCTGTGAGACTTTACCGCAGTTGCGAAAAGTGGCTGCGTCCTGGGCCGCGCGCGAGAAGGTAAGCGCTTGCGACCGTCGCCCCTGAAGCGGCATGCATCGCGTGCCCATCATTCGATTGTGTGTAGCACCATGGCGGAAGGCAATGCCCAAGTGAGCTCGACGAGCTTGTTCGTGGGGATCACGATCTGTTTGGTTGGGTCGACCGTGTCAAATTTTGTATGTGGACGTCCTGTGGGAGCGCGGCGTCTCAACCAAGTCGTGTAGGGCCTCAACATCCAAAAGTACTCGTTCATGTTGCAGCAGCATCTCCCCGATCACGAGCGGAAACCGTACAACACCCAGTGGCGATGGTGGCTCGGGTTCTTCGGCGTCGGGCTGGGATCCGTGGCCGACTTTGCCGCGCTGTCGTTTGCCGCCCAGGTACACTTCCCACAAATCGAACGCGTGATTGAACCGTCGCTAAGAGCATCATCATGCCGATCGGTGCGTTCACGCTGGTATGCAACATCTTCTTTGCCCACTACTGGCTCAAGGAAAAACTCACACGCAACGACTTGATCGGCACGATCCTGATCTGCATTGGCGCAGTTGTTGTGACGATCTATGGGTCGCACGAGAACATCGAGTACACCCTCGAGACGCTCATCAACCTGTACTACCGCTGGGACATGCTCGTCTACCTCTTGGTGATCCTTGCAGTCGTGTGGACGTTAATCGGGATGCTGAAGAAGGCCGAGTTTGTCCTCAAGAAGAAAGGACCGACCTCGAACGAGTACAAAGCCGTGCTCAAGATGCATCCATTGACTTACGCTGGGTTGGCGGGGGTGTTTGGTGCGCAGTCCGTCATGTTTGCCAAGAGTACGGGCGAGTTGCTCAAGCAGTCACTGAAAGGCAGCAACCAATTCGACAAGTTCCTCACTTATGTCATCATCGCGGCTCTCGTCCTCACGATCTCACTGGAAACGCACTGCCTCTCGCTCGGGCTCAAGTACTTTGACGCGTTGTACATCGTGCCGGTCTTCCAGTGCTTTTTCATCACGTTCTCCGTCATCGGCGGCGCCGTCTACTTTGAAGAGTTCAAGCACTTTACAACGACTCAGTGGATTGTGTTTCCGTTGGGGGTGCTCATCACGATTGCTGGCGTCGTCGTGCTCTCGTCCCGCGAAATGGAGCATGATGTACGTGCATCCACGCAGCCAATTTGGCCGTCCCATTGTCAAGCGAACGCTTCGTGTCTCATGTGTTGAGGCTCGGTGGTAGGCGGGAGCGCCGGCAGGGCCATCGCCGACGACGACCCCCGGCGACGTCGTCGGTGAGACAATTCAGCTCCAAGCGAGTCGAGTGGAATTGCAACGACACAACTCGGGCTCGATTACGAACAGCTTTCGCGTGCTGGAGCCGGTGAGTTGCCATCGTGGTGCTGGTGAGAGAAAGTTTAGGGACGTCAACGGATCCGCTGGTAGGAGTTTTGCCCCGTCGTGAACCAAGCGCAGCTCTTATCGCGGTCGTCGTCTGTCGGTGGCGCGTTCTACTCGACGCAAAGCGTCGTGATATCGTCGCGAAACAGCACAGATTTCCTTGCCATGCAAGACAGCGGGACGGAAGCGACGACCGAGATCAGGTCGCCGTCGGCTCCGTTGCCAGTCGTCGTGGTCAGCGCTGAGCCTGGGATTGTCACGAACGACGTCTCCGTCGATGTCCCTCTAGAGATCATAGCCACCGACATTCCCCCGACCGCGGCGTCCCCGCTTCCGTCCGACTCGCTCGCAACGACACCGTAGTGTTCTCCCTATAGTACATACAGAAAATTTGAATTGCCTCGTCTTGCCATTTTATAACCGTCACACAAGATGGAGTACAGCGACTCGTTCGAGAGCGATGACGACGCGCCTGGAGACGAGCATGCCATCGATATTGCGCCAAGCAGCGCCGCGCTGTTAGGACAGACGACCATGTCGCTGGATGGAGAGGAGTATGGTGCGGAGGAGTTTGAGGAGGACGCGTCGTCGAAAGACGAGTATGCGGACGAGACGTTTGAACTGCCTCCATCACCACCGTGCGCGACGAAACAAAATCGTGCGCCTGGCATGGCGCACACCACACCTTCCTTACCCTTCTACCACGCCACGAAACTCGAGCACGTTGAAGGGGTCGAGCGGACTTCATCTTCGGCAAGCGACAACTCGCCGACTCAATTCGTTCCAGAGTGGACCAAAGTCAACTTGCAGTCGTTCGTGGCGACGAAACTCAGCAAACTGCGCGTTCATCGGCACGGCGACGACGACGTCTCCGTCGTTCCTTCAGTTCGCGTTCCCATCACCCTGCTCGACATCCTCCAACGCCCGCCACCCGATGGCACAAGAAGTGGCGATCGACTTCGCCACCAACGCCAAGGATCAGTCCCGACCAGTGGAATTCCCGCTGCCATGGTCGACCGCGTGCGCATCCAAACGCTGCTTGCCACGATGGAGGCCCACGTGTCATCCTCAGGAGTCGCCAGCCACGCAGATGACGTCCCTACACCTCGCTCGCTCTTCACATTTGTCGCACGTCACCACAGTCGGCTGAACGATCGGAGGTGGGCGATGCAAATCGACTCTCTGCAGGCCAAGCAGCAGCAGTCCCACGACACACTGGGATGGATAGCAGACCACATGCAGCGCCACCGCGAGGCCTACACGTCCGTGTAACACGCTTGCATCGGCAACGGCATCGTAATTGTATGGCATAATGATAAGTGGGAGCTAAATCTACACATGCGGGTCGTTCACGGACGGTGCCGTCGCGGTGTCGTCGGCCTGCACGATCATGCCCATGCGCCTCCGCATTTCAGACACCATAAAGTCGTACTCAAACCGACCAGCCTCGTCGTCCGCGTTCAGAAAGTGCGGGTTCGTCCCGCCCATAAAAGTCGGAATCACGTCCGCCGGCATGATCTCGGACAGCGTTGCGAGCGGGTTGTCCATGAATCGAGCCTTGTCCCGAAGGCGTTGGGGCAGGAGCGGTGAAAAGATGCGCGTCAACGCCTTAACGAGCATCGTGAGAGGCCCGACCCCAATGCATCCGATGCGGTCCGGGTAGTTGCCTGTCGTGACTTGCACGAGGTTCTTGGTCAAGCTGATGTCGACCTCCCGGTACCCGACGTCCTTGCAGTCCAGGATGAGCGTGAAGCAAGTGACGCCAGGCGGCATGAATTGCTTGATCGCGAGTTCAAGGATAAATACGTTGGCGCGAATTTCCAGGTCGTTGTTCATGTTGGTCCAGTCCTTCTTCTTTGGACGCAGCCACAAGATCGGTCGGTTGTGGAAGTCGTACCCATACCAGTACATGGAGCAAGTCTTGAATTGCGATGCTACTTCAGCCGGCGTGATCGTGTGTGCTTTGTAGTCGTTGCGCCACGCGATGATGCGATTCAGTTTGTCGGCGGCGTATTGCAACGCGCGACCAGGCACGTCCATGACACTGAGGAGGTACTCGTCCGTGTACGGCAGGCCAACAGAGTCGGCCAAGTTCAACATGGTCTTGAACGTTTCCAGGCGAGACGCGTCATCTTCGCCCAAGATAAATTCTCCGTCCGACTTGGGCGACGAATTCGCTTCCGAGTCGGTACGTGGGCTGAAAGGTTCTTGCAAGTGTTCCAGAATGCTCATCGGTTCTGGATGCAAGGGGGTCAACGACGATGCAGTTTGCGACCGTTTGAGCGCAGGGGCATGCTGGTCGTCATCGTGCGTGTGTTGGTTCAAGGATCCCAGGGAGAACGACTTGCTTATTGTGGGTGGAGTTGGGACTGCAGGTTTGGGACTGTATTTGTGGTGCTTGGAGTTGTGTGGCTTCGGTGCTGTGCGCCGACGAGGGGACTGCAACGGCGACTTGGCGGGTGTTACTGCGACAGCGTTCAAATCGTGGAGGTACACCTTTCCGAGGAAACACCACACGACAAGGACAATCTTCTGCAGGAGCGAGACTTCTTGGATGCTGTCGAGGAAGAGGATCACGAGGAACGAGCACGCAAGCCACAACATGCCTTGGTGTCGGACGTCGCCCGTCGCCGCCATCGTGTGTGCGCTCGGCACTTCAAATTCCGGTTTGGTGTCTTGATGGTGGAATGACTTGGTTTTTGTAGACGTAAAAAGACAGGGAAGGCAAAGAACCCGTCAAAACGAATACATGCCCCTCCATCTTTATTCATGCGAATCTATTGCTGCGACTTGATTGGCTCTCTAAAGTGTCGCTGCATTTTGATTGGCCTATTCCCAACATTGATTTTCATTGAAGGTGCGAATTATACTTGGAGTTTGTATCGTTGTGCAGGGATGGAAGTCATTGCAGTATCCCGAAGGAAGCGTCGCCCATGAACAAGGCGCCGCCGCAGCGACAACGTGTCTCTGTGCGCATCCAGAGGAAGGGCGTCATCCACTTACATTAGCGAGGAACGAGAGAAGTTGCCGACGCGTACTGCAAGGCGCGCACCCACGATGGAGTTGCAGGCTCGAGGAACGCAACGGGAATGTCCTGGACAAGGTACCGCGAGTGGCCTCCAAATTGTACGGTGGTATGATACGTTGCATGAGCGACAGCGAGGTGAGGCATCATTCACCTAACACGACGAGGGTGAGCACATGAGTGCCAGTGCTCGCAGTCACCACCGGTAACTGGAATGGTGCTCCACAGTGATATGCAGACAGTTCATTGCCGCGGGGCGCGAGCGCACCTTGCAAACTCGTCGGCGACAGGAGCCAAGGAATGGACCCAATGAGACTTGGGACATCCGATTTCTCAACGCGATTCCTAGGCCATGAGGGCAGAAGAGAAGTGAGGCAAACGCGTGAATCAACAGTATGTTGTCCTAGGTCCCGAGCACCAGTTCGCATCCCCGGCGAGATGCTTGAGTGTCGAGGGTCATCACACAATGGCACATTCCAAATTAAAACCGTTCGCACACGTTCAATCCGAGTCTTCATTTACGTCACTGCCACCGCTGTCGTCACTGTCCATGGCGCGGTCGCTGCAGCTTTCGCTGCCGACCCATTCATCTTCTTCACTCTCGCCATCGTCGTCATCTTGTTCATAATTCGAGTCTGCCTCGTCATCATCGTCATCGACCGGCGGCGCAGCCATTGGTGTCGTGGTGCCTTTGCCGTTCTTGTGCGTCACGTTGGCATTCTTTGTCGTCTTGGCTTTCTTCTTGGCAGGAGGCTGGTCATTGTCCGAGCCGTCGTCCGCCGTGTGCTCGCCCTCGTCGTCTTCCATGTCCTCGCCATTCTCCACGGCATCGTCGTCAGGGGCGATTCCATCATCTTCGTCGCGCAGAGTCTTGAAAAACCCGACAAATTCGGTGATGCTCGGGATTTCTTCCTTTTCCAGCATCGAAAACTCGTACCGCTGGCCATCGACCATCTCGACCGTCACGTCAAATGTCCGCAGCGCCTCGGACGTCTCGCGGCTCCACGAGATCGAATCGATTTCTTGCCGACTGAGGAACACCGGCGGGTTGACGAAGCACAGACCTTGCGGCAAGAAGAACAGGATGCCGGGACTCGTCCGTCGGTA
Organism: Aphanomyces invadans; assembly: GCF_000520115.1. Taxonomy (NCBI): domain Eukaryota; phylum Oomycota; class Saprolegniomycetes; order Saprolegniales; family Verrucalvaceae; genus Aphanomyces; species Aphanomyces invadans. The sequence continues at coordinate 196,194 of NW_008580174.1, forward strand.
GCACTTCACGTAGGGTGCCCCCGACGTGCTCACGTAGCGCTTCCCCGACACCTCAGGGTACGTCTTGATGACGGTCATCGACGTCAGCGACTGCAGTAGCATCTCGGCGATTTCATGCAGCTTCTTGTCGGTGAAATCCTCCGCCGCCTCGTCCACGTGAAACACCACGTTCGCATCGCTTTGCTCGGCGAAGCATCCCAGCACAAACGACAAGTACGACAGTCGGTTTTTCTTGTGTGTCACGGGGGTTTTAAGGCGCAGGATGAACTGGTACTTGTGCGCGGTGAGCTTCGCGACCGCCTCCTACCAACGAGTTAGACACTTTGTTGCGGACTGAGTGGCACGAGCGTACATATTCAGGCAGTTTGAGCACCACGTCAATGTTGCTGTAGGGCGTCGACAAGTTGAAATCTTTTCCTTGGATGACGAGGTCGGTCTCGCCAAACACAATGTCGAGCGCCTTGCCTTTTGGCACAATGGTCGGCACTTTGCACAATGTGACCAGCGCCGAGTTGCTGATGTCGGCGCCTTTCGACCGCGCTGCCACTTCATGTTTGTGCTTTGCGATCGCCAACGCTTCTTCCAAGAACAAAATCGTTTGGCTCCATTGCCGTTCGCCGTCGGTCTCGTTAGTCACATATGTTGCCGCGATCGCGTCACTCAGAGACGTCGGATTGTGCTTCTCAATGGCATCAACCAAGTCGAACGGCGTGTCGATCTCTGCCGCCAACTCGTCAGGTGGCACCTCATCACGCGTTGTCGTCAACTCGCTTGCCTTCCTCAGCTCCTCCGTCAGCGTCATCTGTCCTCCCCACCACTGGCAACTGTGGCAACCTTTTCGTAGGCGTAGGCATCCGGATAATCGCGAGGAACGTCCGGTTGTGGACGACTCGAGATGCTGCGGCAAGGTTTGGGCGCGGCCAGGCGGCACGCGTCGCGGCGGTGGCTTGGGTCTTTGGGCGTGTCGCCATCTTTCGGCAGTTGGAGCTTCGTGTCGAGTATGGTGTCGTTGCCACATCCTGAGAAGAAGCAAGGGGAAGATGCCGCGTTCTGTACGCCAACGACAATTGGGGTCGCCGACGGTGTTGGCGGGTGGGCTCGAAAGGGTAGGCCAATCTCGATTGGAATGACGAGTCGAGGCATCGGTTCCCTAGGCATTGACTCTGGTGCGTATTCGCGCATGCTCATGGCCTCGTGTGAAGCCAGCACGTTGACGGAGCCCAAGGCTCGGCTGACAGATGCCTACAACAACACTTCGGTGCAGCCAACCGTGACCACGGGTCAAAGTGCCTCAGCCATAAACTTGCATCTAGGTTCCTGGTAGCTCCACGGCGTGCATCGTACATATCGACGGTACTGCTGCGAACTGCTGAATACGTCTGGGAGCCCTTGTCCATGTAGACGCCAAACTCAGCACCGTCAACGTCGGGGACTCGGGGTTTCTCCTGTGTCGGCAAAAGGCGGACAAGTGGACACTTCTGTACGAATCTCCGTCGCAATGCCACTATTTCAATTGTCCGTATCAGCTCGGATTTGGCAGCCGCGACACGGTAGGTTGGAACAGCCCCTGTCAACTGTGTCATCGATACAACGTAGCCCGAGCATGGCGACACCCAAGTGATCGCGGTCGAACCCAACGACCTTGTCTTGCTAGCCACGGATGGCCTGTACGTATATTGTCATGCACCTGTCAAGTGCATGCATCGCGGTAACAGAAGGTTCGCCAGATTCGACAACATTTCACCGCCGCATCTGGTCGAGCTCCTCAACCTGATTTCCGCCGAAAGTGTTGTTCGTGGCCATGACGTCAGTTCTGATGTTGGCTTGTCAGCATCATTGACTGATGCAATCGTGTAGGCGTCGCAAGCAATGCAGTTCTTGGCGACCACCGTGGTAGACGTTGCACACGACGTGGCCAAGTCGCATACCCGGATGACACCGTTCGCGTTGGCGGCGCGCCAAGCTGGCTACAAGGACACTGCCGGTGGCAAGATGGACGACATCACGGTGGTGGCCGCGCTCGTGCAATGCACCGACTAACGGACGGAGGCGATCGAGGAATAAGCAATTCAAACAACGATATGCAATCATCTTTACTCCATCATGGAAATGATGGCATGACCAGCTAAAACTGCATGCCAACCGTTGTCAAGACGACCGCGATCGGAGAAGCGACAGCTATCCAAGCCGAAGACTTTGCCGTGGCCATGGGCACAACGGTGGCGGCGTCCTCCATCGGTGGAGTCACGGTGACTTCGGCAGTCGTGGAGATGGTGGTCGTGGGGGTTATTGTGGTCGTAGAGGGTGGCTGACAAGATGCAGCGATTCGGCGAATTAGCGCGTCGAGCGGGGCAGGCGCGGCATTCGGGACAGCGACCGTGCAATCTGGCAACGTCGACGACAGGAGTGACGTCACTGTGCTCGTGCATGAGGGTGTCGTACACAGTACTTGGATCTGCTCCGCTGTGGGGTAGGCCACGGGCGGCACAAACGTGTAGTTGCTATCGGCAGTGCACTTTTGAATGTCGCCCAAGAATGGCAAAAACGTTGGCGCGAGGGACGTGTAGTCGCAAGGCTTGGAGCCTTCCAAGAGATTTGGCATGGGGGCCTGAGTCACCAGCAACGATGGATCACCAAGGCGTTGGGCAGTCGCGATCGAATCGGCCATGGACACCGCGAGAATGGCAAGTGGGAAGTACATGTCTTGTGTAGAGCGGTAAAGGCCAAGTGACAGGATCCGCCGAGCAAATGAACTTTTTGTTTCAGAGGTTGACAGGACACATCGCGCGTTCGCTTGGACTCGAGTAGTAGTAGCCGGTGGTGCCACCATTGCCGTTCGGTCTGCAGTGGCCTGTCAAGCGCGATGCGCCTCATGTCGGTTTGGTTTCTTGCATAGCTGTCACCTTTTGCTCACGGACGGCAGGAGACCTGCTGTCGACAGCGTCCCCCGCTTTTAACCCGTATTGTAAAGGTGGACATGATGTCGTGTTGAGGGATTACCACAAAACTTGACGTTGCATCCAAAGTCAACGCATATATCGTTGCCAGGACTTGGTGAAAGGAAGAGATCGTTGTGCATTTTGAGTGTTTTGATATTGAGTGGCTATGCCAGGCGCCCACTACCGCCGAAGCGCTGGATTAAGGCTATACAAATGGCATGATCAGCGACGCGATCGTGATGGCGAGTGCGCCAACTGACAAACCGCGCAGTGGATGCGCCGACGACGTCACGGTTGCCTGCGGCTCCGTCTCTGCCTCAGCATCATCGAGGGTCATGGTGGTTACTGGAATGACAGTCGGCATGTACGTTGCAGCACGAGCATCGCATGAAGCCACGATATGACGGATCAAAACGTCGAGTAGCACTGGCTCGCCGGTTGGCGATGGCACCGTGCAGTTCGGCATATCCAATGACTGCAGGGTGGTGAGGGCATTTGTACATGTAGGCTTCGTGCACAGCGCTTGAGTTTGTTTTGCCGTCGGAAATGCCGCAGGAGGCACGAACGTGTAGTTGCTGTCTGTGGTGCAGTTTTGAATGTCCACCAAGTACGGCAAAAACGGAAGGACCACCGTCGTGTATTCGCACGGTTTGACACTGTCCAAGAGATTGAGCATCGGCAGCACACTCGTTGACCACGGCGCGACTGGCTGGCGTTGGCCAGCCACGCAAGAGTACATGCCTGACATCACAAGCACGGCAGTCTGGTAGTACATGAGCAATCAAATCGTGAGTGATGAAAGAAAAGTGTAGCGAGAGCTCAACTACACAACGATCCGACCCGAGACAGTCCAACCAGTCCATTCTGTGTGTCCTGTCAGGTACAGTGCGATCGAACCGCTGCCACTCTGTCGCCCACCAGGACATGAACGTCCTACCTTCAAACTGGTCGGTGGTGTCGCCACGTCATGTGCTTGGGGATTTACTTCACAGTGTTGAAATGTCTCTTTGCCGATATATGATTGGATGAAAACAATTATTTTCATCCAGTCAACGACGTTTCATGGCGGAATTCGGATGAAGATTTTTTGCCAACGCGTGCGGCGGGCGGCATTGCGTTGTCATTCTTGGACTTGCCCGCTTGCCATGCAACGCGTCACATCCACGGTCCGCAAAATGTCGACGCGCAGCACCACAGCCAGCGGCTCCACCGTCTATGAATCGGACCGTGCGGCGCACGAGTACCTTCAGTTCCACTTTGGTACCATCGACGTGTCATGCGTGCTTTGAGTCGCTCAGGATGTTGTTCTAGGGGATTCCAAAGACGTCGTGCCATGGGCATTTGCCCCTTCAGATGCGTTAAACTTTTTGCCTCGCTGTGTTGAGGACACTGTCGGTCATCTGCCCAAGCAGAACCGCCGCCAACGCGCGCTTGAGATCGGATGCGCTGTCGGCCGCTCGTCGTTTGAATTGTCGCGCCATTTCGACGAGGTACGTCTTCCAAGTGTATACACTCGATTCAGCTTCATTTTTACGTGCAGGTAGTGGGCATCGACTTTTCGCATCACTTCATCGAGGTCGCGAACGCCATGAAATTGAAGGGAACTGCCGAATACGAAGCGCTGCTACAAGGAGACATCAAGGAATCCCGTGTGGCAAAGGTCGCTGCGGACATCGACCGGTCCAAAGTCACGTTTGCGCAGGGCGACGCGTGTAACTTGGACGTTGCGGAGTTGGGCGCATTTGATTTGGTCTTTGCGTCCAATTTGCTGTGTCGATTGCCGGAGCCTAAGCAATTCCTTGCCACGTTGCCGTCCCTTGTACGGTCGGACGGCGTCTTGGCTCTTATCAGCCCATACTCGTGGCTCGAGGAGTACACGCCCAAGGAGCACTGGATAGGCGGCACGGTGAACCCCGTGGACGGGACTCCCATCGACTCATTTGCCGAAATCGAGCGACTCTTGGCGCCCCACTTCACGCTCGTCGCGCGCACGCAATACCCCTTCCTCATCCGCGAACACGACCGCAAGTTCCAGTACGGTGTCTCGGACGGCACGTTCTGGCGTCGCAATGCCTAACCTAATCAAGCTGTTTGGTTGCAAAATCCATCCGAACCACTCCGTTGCGACGGACGGCCTTCCGTTCCTCGGCCATTCGAGCGCCGTCTCGGGTGATGCATGTGATATAGCTCTGCGACCTGACCCGCCGCCGAAAACCCAGCCTACCATGGGTCTTCCTTCTGTCATCTAGAACGCACGACGCCTCGCATCACGGTCAGCTCGGCACCAAGATGATAACGACGAAAACCATGTCGGCCAACGCGAGTTGCAACTAACCTATGATACTATTAAGCTAACGATTACTGATACAAGAAAGAGATCGGTCGACAAGCGTCCGCGGCTCACGCGTTCACTCCCAATGGGCTCACGACGCTCCTCCTTGGCTTTTGTCCTGACGATGTACGTGACCTCTTTTTGCAGTTCGTGGTAGTGCCAAAGCTGCTGCCACCAGAACTAGAGCCAACGCTGGACGAGAGACTGGAGCAACTCGCGGTCGAAGACAACGGGGCTGCGCCACTTCCGACGCAACACATGTCCTGGTCCAAGATCACAGACACATCTTCCGTCACGTACTCGAGCAGACCATTCGCGTCGGGTTTCACAAAGTGCTTGATGTCTGCACTGCCTTGAGACGAGAACATGTAGTGGTTCGCGAGCTCGTTGTAGTATCGTGAGTACATGTCGGTGGACACGTGGAGCGTAAAGTTGGTGAGCAGGAGGAACTCGACTTCCAACTCGTTCATTTCTGCGCATGGCACCCCGCCGACTTTGGCGTAGTACGCGTTGTTGAAGTAGTGGTCGTCGAAAAACTTGGCGGCCAGGACAATGCTCGTGATGATCACCCGGTGGACGTTCAGGTCGGTCATGACAAAACCTTGCATTTGATGCAGTCGATCGATATACACCAGCGCCAGGACAAAGCATTCGGGGCTACATGATGCGTACGTGTGAATGCGGACGAGGTAGTCCAGGATGGAAATTTGAGGAGCTCGCAACGCTTCAAACTTGGTTCGTTGCAAGTACCCCACGGGAATCGAGTCTGCGGGATGGACCATGCCCTCTAACACAACGGACAACGTTTGAACAATTGCACGGCCTCGATCATCGCTGTCCGACGTTAATTGTGCTGACGACGTCGAAGAGTGCATGAGATCGTCCCGGGTTTGTAGGAGGACAAAGTCGGGCTGTGCAGTAGTCGTTTTTCGCAGGTCCTGGCTCTCTCAGGTGACACGTAGGTATTGCAGCGATGGATGTCGTCGTTGTCGTGGTATCAGCCTTCACACGCCGCGTCCCCGACGTCCCCACAGCACGGATGCGGTACAGTTCCAAAATGATTCGAGAAGTCGAGCATTGGATGTCGGCCAATTGACTTCACACAAAATAATTTCAAGTACTTAAGCACGATACATACAAAAAACGAGCTAAAATTGCCCAATAGGCAAAATTAATTCCTCCTGAAGAAACTCCAGAAGAATTCGCCGCGAGAGAATACATACAACGAACTCCGAGGCAAAGAGAATTAAAAAAAAGATTTTCTCGCTACTTTGTCCCCTCGTCACAGGAATCCGGCGTTTCTTTTTTTTTTCGGCCGAGACCCCACCGCCAGTCATATTGCGCCCCAATAGATGTCTCAGCTTCGTGACCGTTCAACTATTGGATGGGCAGCCAGAAAGGTGGGGGAGACTCCCCGCGCGACACGGCATGTCTCGAGCTACTCGCTCCGTTGCCGGCCTTGGTCTGTCGCAGCAGACGCTGGGGAAGCGAACGGCGCGGATATCCGACGAGGGAGCTACTCAGACGCGACACCCTTGCCGTCGTTGGTAGAGGATTTCGAAGCCCTCGGATTGGATGAACAATTGTCAGTATGAAATAATTTTGATTGGATAGATTACAAGAGCGGTGCTCTGATTGGCTGAAAATCCTTCAACCACACCCCTAGGACATTTTGTCCTCATGTATCCTGCTGCGCGCGGCGAGCAAGAAGTAGCACGAACGTCTTGCAATACCGCTGTCAGCCCAGCGCAACACCTCGCGCCTTGATGGACTCCAATATCGCCTGAATTAGAGCGTGCACCAACGCCGCTAGAGCATCCACAGCTGGAGCCCCAACGTCACGGTGGCATCGCACGCTCGACGCGATGTCCAAAGTAACAGGGTTCGCCACAATTTCAACGAAGAGGAACTGCCCGAGTGCCACCTGCACACATGCGCAATACACTTAGCTCGCGTCATCGGACAGGAGCAAGCAGAGGACGAAAGGGTGCAGTACCTCATACGAGTAGAATAAATACTTGTCCACCATGGCGACCGACCCGCTGGCCATGCACAAAATGCCCTGGCTTTCCAGCACCTGAATGACAACACCAGTGGGCGGCAGTGCGCCATTTTCGACAGCGGACTGAGTCCACGATTTCCTAAGCAACGCCGTGGTGAGCGTCGCCCAAAGAGGGCACGGAGCGACCCACCGCACAACACTCTCTTCCCACAGCGACTCGAACCGTTTTGGATGCAGCCGCACCGACAGGTCCAGCTGCAGTTGATACGGGGGTGGCACCACTGGTTGCATCGGGTGCGGTTGAAGCGACAGTGGTCGAAACGAAGCGATCGGTGGTTCATCGAGCCTCACCGTGGTCTGGGCCGTCGATCGACCCCATGCATGGTTCAGCTGGATAGGTGGCGTCGATAAGATATCACGAGCACGCTCGGAGCTCGACGGTTCTTCCAGCTCTCGTGTATCGTCCGAGCTATCGTCTTGGCCTTGCCTCGTGGACCGCAGCATCATCTCGCACTCCTTGTCGTCGGCAGCATCTTCGCGTCGTCGATGTTCCCAAGCCGCCTGCTTGGTTTTTGTATGGTGATGCTTGAATGCAGCCGATGTGCGGCGGCGTAGTTTGCCGTACACAAAAAACGCCGTGACCCCAAACACACCCAACAGCAGCACCGTCGACGCCGCTACAGCATGAGAAGAACCCAATGATTCCTCCACAGAAATGTTTGCATTCTGTCCTGCATACCTTTCCACTCGGACGATGGAAATGACGCCATCGGCAGCACTCCTTCGCCTTCATGGGCAGCCGCTGCGACAGCATATTCCTTACCCACGACTCGCAGCGTAGCTTTGGGCACAGCTGCGGTGTCGCGGTGCCAGTCTTGGTGCTGTCGATTCGTGGATGGCGCCGGCGTGCTGGCATGAAATGAAAGCGACGACGAGCGGGCGTCAACGGCGGCAAGGGGAGCTCGAGTCGTCTTGGGAAGGAGGTCATCGATTTTTAGTGCACCTTCGTCCTCGAGTTGAGAAATTTGTGTTAAAGCGAGTCCAGCTAGGGTGGGTCGGACCAAACTCGCGGCAACGTTGAGATCGATGAAGTTGCCCGAGCTTTGAACGATGTGTAGCCGCATGGGCGCTTTGTGGTGGTCGTCATCATCGCTTTCGACATCTTCTTTGTCGTCTTCAAAGTCACCGGGTTCGACATGGGAATCTTGTACAATCGAACCTTCCACAGATAGAGTTACGTCGGCTCCTGGGGGCACCACCACAGTTGGAACGATAGGAAGGACCGTGTCGCGGAAGCCGCGGACATCGTGGCAGACCACGTGAAACACGCGGACAGGCAACGGTCCCGTGTTTTGCACTCGAAGCGACAAATGAAGAGTGGGGACACCGTTCGAGTCGGGTGGCACGAGCGCAATGGTCACTGCCACGGGCCAGATTTGAATGCGCGCGGAAGGCTGGTCAACTGGAAGAGCGTAGACAAACAGGTCGTCCAGAGTGTGTGCCTGTTCGGACGACGCGTGGAGCGCCTTGCCATGGCCATCCAGAAAGCGATGCATGTTGGAGACGAAGGCCGCCAGCCACGTCGTGTTGGCTGTTGTCGTTGTGTCGTCTGGAGACGAACACGCGGAAAAAACAACAAACGCCTTGTCTGTCGCGCCGTGGGATGGGCTCAAGTCACGAAATGAAACAGTATACTTGTGGTCGAGCTCGCTTGTCATACGTTGGCTAAAAAAATGGCCAAACCCGCGCAGATCGGCGAATGCGGAGCGGAAATCCAGCTCAAACTGGACACCAACGTCTGTGCACCACGTCGCACTGATGCTCGCGGTATCGTCCTCGTCGTTGCTGTCGAGAATGCTGAACAGTGCGTGCTCCAAGTCATCGAGGGTTGCATCTGCTGGCAGCAAGGCTGAGGCGCTTGTCGTGGTCGGTGAAATTGCGTCCAGAGGCCCATCAACTGTAGCTGGCTTGTACAAGCGATGGGTTGCAGTGGGTTGGTCAAGTACAGCGTCTGGCGCTGGGACCAATGTTGAGCCACTTGAGCTACGTGTTGGCTGGTGCAGCAACTCGCCTTTCACGGGCAGCTCTCGGGCGGCAACTCCACCAAGGGCAACGAGGCATGTCACCACCATCGCCACGACGCTGCGCATAGCACGTCTCTGCGTCAGCGCCATCCTCCAGACAAGGCAAACTGGTCGAGGACGCCGGAGATCTTCACAGTCGGTCGGTCTGTTCGAATTTCCTTCGACCATTGAGTCTCTTTTGATTGGCTAAAATAATATGAAACTTTGCCAAAAGCATCCAATCAATGCGCAGTGTCAACAGTTTGAAATGGCCGACAGCGGCGAACCCGCGCCAAAGAAACCCAAGGTGGATCGCAAGGACGCGCCACCGCGCGAGCTTGTGTCCTTTATCGTACCTGCTCACAACGCCAGCAGCACGATTGATGAGTGTCTCGATTCCATCTGTAAGATCACGTATCGCCCATTGGAAGTGGCAGTGTACGACGACGCGTCGACGGACGACACGTTCGACAAACTACAAGCGTGGGTGCCCAAGTGTGCCGCCGCGGGTGTAACGTTGCATGCGATCGGCAAGAAGAAAGACACACCTGGTGGTGCTGGGTATGCCAAGAACCGCGCCGCTGAAGCGTGTACGGGCACGTATTTTGCGTTTCTCGATTCGGACGATATAACTTTACCGCACCGTGTCAACGTCCAAATGTACGCAAGCCTCGACGTGGAATGTCCAAGTCATCTCGTGTTCATCTAGAGCCATCGCGAAGCAAGACCCGGCAGTCATCGTTGGCGCCAACTTTACGCGAATTCCAGAAGGGTCGACTTGGCATTACACAGCATGGGCCAACTCGCTGACAGACGAGCAATTGGTGCTACAGCAATACAGGTACGCCACATCCCGTTCTTTGTTTCGTCCATGAATGCGTTATAGTCCATCCTAAACATTCGTGGGTTGCAGGGAGTGCACCATCATCATGCCGACGTGGTTCATGTCGCGAGAGCGCTTCACGTTTGTGGGAGGCTTCGACGAAGCCAAAACGAGTGCCACAATCCCTGAGGACTTGATCTTCTTTCTCAAGGTACCTACCACCTTCTCCTTTCCTTCGATTTGAATCCATTGTGCACGATCGCAGCACTTGGAGTTGGGAGGCACCTTGAAAAAAGCCGCCGACGCACTCGTCATCTACAGGTGTGCATCACGAACCAATCGCTCTTGGAGCCATCATTTCATACTCGATGTAGACACTCGAGTGGCAGTGTCTGCAGCAAATTGCCTCGCCGCGTGCTGCTGCGAACGAGACTCGAGTCGCTCGAGCGGCGTGTGCTGAGTACATGGCCGTCGTTCACGATTTGGGGCTGCGGGCGCGACGGGAAGGCGGTTTTCAATGAGTTATCGATTGAATCCAAGCGGTGACGACGCCAATGTGTACAAGGCAAAGCTCACTCTTGTATTGGCCATAGAAAAGTCGCCGCGTTCTGCGACGTCAACGAAAAGAAGATCGGGACCAAGCACCACGACCAAGTCACGCGACTCAACATCCCAATCATCCACTTCAGCGAGGCGGTGCCGCCCATCATTTGTTGTGTCTCGATGGGCCGCACGGACGGCGAACTTGAAGCGAACGTCCGCAGCCTCAACCTTACCGAGGGCGTCAACTTCTGGCACTTTATATAAGCATTGCATTCATGGACTTATTGGAGTAAATGGTTCAATGCGAGCGATACGTCGCCGTTGTATTCCTCCAGGAGGGACAGGTTGAGTGTTGTGTTCGAGAAACCCATGCTCGAGAGCGTGTCCAGCTGGTCCTGGAATCGGCTAGGCGATGGCGCCGCCACAGGGGCAGGCGACACGACTGGGGCTGGAGCAGGGATCGAGTAATGCGACGGCGCCGCAGGACGCTGGATCACAGTGGCAGCTGGAGCTGGAATAACGACTTCGTTCGACAAAGGTGTAGCATGGCTTTCCACCACTGTGGGCTTGACAAGAGGAGTGGGGGTTGCAGGGGGAGCTGAAGGGGCCGGAGGGTCTGGCTTGCCCACGACCAAGATGTCCACCCAGAGCCGCTGTCCATAACGCTTGCCGTCGGCCGTGCACAGGCGCCAGTAACCAGTATATCTCGCTACGTACACACGCCATCCAATACGTCAAACTTCGACAGTCAAGTAGAGGGGCATACCCGGCTTGGAGGGAGCTTTCATCTCGACCGATACGTCGATCATTTTGCCCGGAGGAACAATCGGCACTGACACAAAGCTGTCGCCGATTTCCAAGTGGTCTCCGCCGACACATACCAAGCGCGATTTGGCCGGCCAGCGCTACGAGTTCCAGGCGCGTGAGTTCGCTGTGCCTTCGTGTCAATATTGCACTCATCAATTGATACAACAATCAGCACGTCCACTACCCTCAAACCCAAATATTCTCAAGCAAAAAAAAGGACATTATCGTCGAACAACGTGAGATCAAAATGCAATCACATCAAGTCCGGTGCATGCCCATCAATCAATGCACCAAAAGGTACCGTTTTGCCGTCGTTCTTGAGGCGCCACGTCTTGAGGAATGAGTCACCGGCACGAATTGTAGATCCGTCGGGGAAGCTCACGTCCCCTACAAACGCCGCAGACGGTTTATTGTCGACGTCGTCGGCGTCCATGATGCCGTGCGTATCGATTTGTTTCTCGGCTTCTTCCTGCAACTTTTTCGCCTTGGCGTCCTTGAGCGCCTGGTTGGCCTTTTGCAGCTTTAAAATGGTTTCTGCAATCCAACGAATGCGCGCTTCGCGACTGAGCGGACGCAGCAACGCGCCGTCGACACCACAGTTGAACATGACCTCTCCCGATTGTTCATTCGTGAGCGACGAAATGTCGATGAAGAATCGCCCCGTCACAAACTCCAACGCGCGATGCACGACAAATGGATCGTCAGGAAGCGGCGGAAGCGGAGTTTGGTTGTCCAATGCTACTTGACCCGTTGATGGCGATGTATGGGCGTGCATGTGTACTTGCAAGGCGTGCATAATGTTCTCCAGCAGCTCCTTCACGTGGGGACACTTTTCCATCAATACGCTGGCGATTTCCTGCACTTTGCCTTCGGCAAACATAGCTGCCACGCCGTGCAGAATGGAGCCTTCCTACAGCGCGACAGCAACCACGAATGACGATGATGTACACTTATGCGGGCGATGCCATTACCGTCTTGATCAAAGCAGATACGTTCTCAAATGACGCCGAAAACTATAAACGCATAAAACTACTGTGAAGAAGGTCGAGAAAAGTGTACCTTGGCATCGGCCATCATGTCGATCAGAGCCGTTTGGACACCTGCTTCGTGGAGAAGCACCCCCATGTCCTTCTTCATTTGTGCTTGATCCGGAGAGGCTTCCCACCTTTCCAGTAGACGACTGAGGTCCACAAACAGAGCCGTTGAATATTCGGAATCGAACGACACTACGCCAGCGGTAGCATCTTGGTCGGCGACTTGGCGGTTCCCCGAAATGACCAGTTTAAAAATCGACCCTTCCGTCTCCATGAGTCGCACACCTTCTTTGAGTTCGGCTTCGTTTGTGATGCGAACTTGTTCGTTTTCGTCGTCCAAGTAGTAGAAAAACACTTCCGACATCTTCAACGAGGGGAATGCATGGTCCAAGGCGTAGGCTCTCAACTCGTCAAACGAGAACGCGTGCTCCGACGACGACACGGTCTTCCCGATCGTGTGAAGTAGATCCGACACCTTTACCCGGCGCATATCCTGCGCCTCCTTGTGCAGCAGCTTGATCGTTGTGATTCCCATGTTCGTGCTCCTTCTCCAGCACCAACTTGGTCAGTGGAGAACATATTCGGTAAAGTTTTCCGTCATGTTGGATTTCACTTGAAATTTGTATGGACACGGAAGCGAATACGTTTCAAATTTCAGCCAATCAAAATTGTCCAAAATACCAACACTCTTGGCAAGCTGGGTCCTAAGGCGCCCGAAGCCGCCAATTTAAATTTGGCGGCGGGGACATGGCAGCACGCATGCTGGGTATTGCTGCTTCAGCGATACGTTGTCTTATGCGAAGTCTGTTAGCCTCGTGACATTTACCTTCTCGCTCCCACGAGTCTCACGGCATATATTTTCAACTGTGCGGTTTAGGTTTCAAAATTGCCAAATCTCGCCCGCACGTGTCGATCTTTTTGTCCAGCCGCATGTGAATACACGCACGCTGGCGACCATGCACTCTTCATGTCAATGCTCTAACGCGCCTACAAATGACGCCAGAATTGACGCAGACTTATGACGGAGTCAGATCTCGACAACCCAGTCGATTTCACCTCTTTCACACACATGTCTCGAATGTCGATGGTTTGTGGCTGCTTCAGATTTGTGCTGGCCCTCGATTGCCAATTTTGATTGGCTGAAGCTATTTCGTCGGAATTTAACGAAACCCCTCAAAGTATTTTGATTGGCTCATTCACTTTCAATCGACATGAGAAGTCGATTGCAAAATAATGGCAAGGAAAGCCTTTGGCATTTTATGCACTCCATTTCATAAATTCTCACCTTTCAGGAACCTCTGTACATGCATACACCCGTTTGTTTCCACACTATTTGAAGGTTAGTTCTTCCACGTACAAAATCGAGCTCCTGCCGCATGGCTCGGGTGGACGACGCACATGACGACGACTTGTCCTATGAGACCACGTATTCGGACGTCGCTCTGCCGCATGGATGGAAGCGCGTGGCCCACAACTCCGGTTTGTTTTGCTTTCTCTATGAGCCCACTGGTGTTGTGTCGTGGTCGCAGCCGTACGTTGTTCAGGCTATCGACCGCCATGGCCGCACTACGCTTGACGATATGGTGCAAGCCCACCGTCCGCCGATTGAGATTTTTGCAGCTGGATGTGGAATGCGCCAACCTGATTTGAATCGCCCCGTTAAGCTCGTGCAAGCCGAATGTACGTGGCAAGCTCCATGATGTTGGCCTGACATGCTGGATCGTAGCGATTCTTCGACGCCTTAACGAGGCAGTACAAACACTTCCCAAGCAAAAAGAATGCCCAACATCGACGCCAAGCGAAGACCGCTCCCCACCTGACGAGCCAAAGACACGTCCAACTGCGACGACTGCGCGCACACCTGCCCCAACATCGTCTCGAAAGAGACCACTACCAGACGATCAAACGTCCGACATCGCGGACAAAGTCACCGTGCCACCAGCACATGCGGCATCTCTAGTAACAAGTCCAGATGTAGTTGTGGTGGGCGATATCACAATGGAGAACCCTGCCGGAAAGCTTGCCTCTACCGTTTTGACTAAGTACCTGGCCGCTGCCGGGCGACCAGCCGCCGAGTTTGTCAAGACCATGTCAGACGGTAGGCTGTCATGTCGTTGACCGACCACCTCATCGCGCGATCACCATCGCAGACCCAGCCATGCCATTTCGCTGCGGCATCGTCGTGAATGGCGAAGAAATGTGCCATGCCACGGACGTCACCAACAAAGTTGCTCGCGAACGGGCGGCGGGAAAGGCCCTCGACCTCTTGTATTGCTTCATGTCTATGGTGACGCTAGTCCTTCACGTGGTGATGTGGTGGTGTAGGCTGCCGGGATACTGGGCCGGCTTGAAGGAGGAAGGCCTCGTTCGAGATGTTACGTCGACGCCTCCATCTCGCTCGAATACCGACTGGACCAAGCCGACTCTCGCTGCGACCGTCCGTTTGCGTGGTTTTGCTGTCCCCGCTTACTCACAAATGCATTGTAGACTATGGAGGACTTCGAGTTGATGGCGATCCACGACCCGGGTGTCCTCCAAGGGTGCATGGACCTGTCGTTCAAGACACCGGCGCAGCTCCTCATGGAATTCCAGTCAAAGAACAAAGGAATCGCGGTGAACTACACGACGGTGACGCTGGCAGGGGAGGGCAAGGGAGATCGCAGCGCGTTCAAGGTGACGGCGTCCGTCGGGCCGACGGCTGCAGAAGGTATTGCAGGCAACAAGAAAGTGGCCAAGCAGCTTGCAGCCCAAGCGCTCCTCGCCCAGCTGAACCCTCGAGTCGCCACGTACTGTGACTTGATTCGGCTCCATGAGAACAACGTGAAGCTGCATGCCGACGGAGTCAACCGCGCCAAACTGCAGAAGCTGGCGACCAAGTACGGCGGTGGCACGATGTCGACCAGCTCTACCAGTGGTGGTTCGCCCGGGTTAGCAACTGCTCAACCCGCGTTGCTGCCGTCGCCAACGTCATCGCTCGCCGTGGCTCCTGGAATTGTTCCAGAACCATCTGCTTCGACGAGCAACCACGGACGGCGTTACGGCAAAGGACAAGTACCAAACAGCTACCGTGTCGGGTGGGACCCAGGGCACCCTAGACGAGGCCAACGTATCGACAACAACCTCTACCACGGGTATGGCGGCCACGCTGCACCAGTCGAATCGGTAAGACTACATGACGGCAGACTCCACGATGACCAGGCTGTCATCGCGTGTCGGTGGTAGTACGGGAGCTATGGTGGTCCCTATGACAATGCAATGAGGTCGCACCAATCCCATCCCCCGTCCGGACCATTCGGCGGTGCGTACAACCCCATCGATCGATTTCCAGCCTCTGCTTACGATTACAATCCCACGAACCCACGTCCACCCGGGACTGTGGGTTTGCCACCATCGCACTCGAAGGGATGGGACCACCAGCAACCTCCGTACCATCCAAGGTCACCTTCCCGCCATGGTGGTATGCTCCCATCGCCGCACAGTTATGCCCAGCCACCTTCTAGTGGCATGCCACCGATTCGGACGGACTTGAGGCATTCCCATCGTTAAAATGAATCCACCTGCCGAAGCATGGGCGAATTCTTTTGCATTTGATTGGATTATAATCTAAGAAAGAGCGCTGATTGGTCCATTTGGACATGGCGTGTTCTCTACATTCACACATCGCCATTTCACCAGGGAAAGAACGGGATGGCGTCGTCGTTGTTCTCGCTCATGTCCGCGGTCAAGGACTCGGTAGGTAATACATGACATCGGGTTGTCTCACGCACTGCAGTCGTCGAAGGCATTGGCCACACTTAGCGCGGATCTGAAGGAGTTCTCCACGACAGTCCAAGGGGTAAAGTTGGCGTTGTCGATTTGTCTAAGAGGACACGTTGGTCTAGGATGTTGCGGTAGCCGCCAAAGAAGTCAAGAAAAAAGTGGAAGCTACATTGGCTGAACGATCCGAGCAAGCTGCCAGAAAAGACGACGAGGACGTTCTCCAAGAAGCCGACGAAACCACAGCCACAACAACGTCGACAACCGCGTCGGTGAAAGCGACGATCTTTGCCTTTGGATCACGCCTCGAGTCTGTTGGGACTACATTCCTTCACAGGTGAGTCTGTCTCAAGGACGCTCTCATTGCTCGGCAACTGACGTACACGCCTCCCAGCGCCGATGAATTTCTTGGAGGATGGACTGCCGACCAGCACGAGCACGCACCCCCCCTCGAAGAGCTGTCCAGGTACTTACTACTCTGAGGGAACCAAACCCATCTGCACGATCGTTGTAGCGGCCGTCGATTCCGCTTGCTGGCGCTACAGGAAGCCACCGACACTTATGTGGACGTCCCAGTGGACTTGGAGACATTCCAGGTCGGCAAAGCTCTCTCTACATTCGTCGTTGACACGTGCATGCAGGCATGGAAGGGGGCCTTGTCCGCAGACGACTTCGAGTTGCTCCAGTCTGAAGTCTTGGAGCACTACCCGATCGTGAAGGACAAGTTTGACGTGTTAGGTAGAATCTCTACCGAAGCATGGCGTGATCGTTCGTCGTGCTGCAGTGCCTGGAACGGTGGACGCCGGTGCATTTTGGAGCCATTACTTGTACAAAGCGTCGCTGTTAGCTGCACAAGAACAGCGAGGCGCGCTGCTGCTTGAAAAAGGTATGCGTTCCGGAGCTAGGCGTGCGTATCCAACGCGGCATGCCAGTGGATGGCAACGACGACGATGACGAGATGGCATGGGACGTGGAGTCGCCAACCCACGACGCTACAGCCGCGACGGCGGATGCTGGTCGATTTGGTGAGATGGAATCGGCATGCATGAAATCGTGAGCGGAATCGCGCGTAGACTCGGCCTTGGATGATGCTGAAGAGAAGAAAGGGGAGGCTGCGACTTGTGCCGGCGCAAATGCGAGCACGGAAGTCTCCGAACGACCACAGACCCCAGACGAAGGATGGGTCGACGTGCCCACGAAGACCGAGGCTGGCACTGCCGCATCACTGGAAGCGAAGATTGTCGCTGTTGCAATCGATGACGAGGATGTCGTCGATTGGGGCGATGACGACGATGACGACGCCCCCGCGGCGGCACCGGAAGGGAAGATGGCACCTGCCACGGACGAGTGGGGGCAGTGGGAGTAACCCCAGCTCGCTGTTTTACGTTGAATATATTAGCATGGCCGCATTAACACCACTTTGGAGATGCCTTGGACGGAGTGCGGAGCTTTTTCCAGCTCGATCGCAGTCCACTGAGTGCTTTCTTGCACGCTTCGACGTGGTCGGGATGGTCCATGGCGACATACGACGCGGGTGGAGCGCACACGCCCTGGAAGTGTGTGAGGAAGCGACCGAGATGGGGGACGACAGCGTACCTGGTGCGATTCAAAACAGTGCTTGTACCCGCCATCAATCACGTACAACTCGGGGTAATGTAGTGTCGGGTACTTGTCGGCGTGGAGACGGCGGTCCAGGTTTCGAATGTGCCGTGCCCTATCCAAGGTTGTCATGGAGGGGGGTGGAGGAGAGAAGCGATACATCTTTGGAGCGCGCTGGGCAGAGTATTCGCAGAACAAGATGAGCGCCGTTCGTTTGCTCGTGAGGTACGCTTTGGGGTGGAAGAACTCGGCTTCGACGTCCTGTGGCAACATGAGAGATTTGGCGCCTTGCAAGGTGCCGCCGACAAATTCGTGGTCAAACCGGCAATCGATAAAGTGGAAACCATGCAGGACGTCGTTGAATGACCCGTCGAGAAGCATCTGGACGGTGGCTGGAGAGATCACGTTCAAGTCGGGGAGTTTGCTTGACTTGATCAACGGGAGAAGCGGGACGTAAACTTCCAGCGTTGGCATCGGACCGGGGCACGAGTGGCTGCGATGCTCCAAATTCGTTGGAACAAGTGATGGCGGTAGTTCATTCCATTCACATGATTCGTCCCGATCAAACAACTTTCCTTTGGAAGTTATCGGCCTCGGAGGTGATCGCTCCGACTCGGTCGTCGCGGATCGGGATCGTTTGCCGCCCTCATCCGGGGAGAACAAAAGTGCTCGTTTGCTGGACTTGTTCAGGAAACGTCGCCGATGCAAAGGTCCGCGGCTTGTCATGTCGGACTGTGTCCTTGACAGGACAGGTGCCATAGGTCCAATGCCCGCCACTTGCGGCGTGCACACAGAGTCGCCGTCGTCGGCCATCTCGCCGTTGCTTCAATGATCCTCCCCCTGCCTGCGGTGGATTTTGCGGATGTCCGGATAAAAGTGTCATGAACGAACCCGCGATGCTACACAAGGTGAAGATGGTCCCACCGCGGCATGACGGGTCAAAGGTCGAAGGTTGGGGAAGCTGCGATCGCTGTT
>NW_008580174.1:215196-217379 GCF_000520115.1 Aphanomyces invadans
GACAGGACAGGTGCCATAGGTCCAATGCCCGCCACTTGCGGCGTGCACACAGAGTCGCCGTCGTCGGCCATCTCGCCGTTGCTTCAATGATCCTCCCCCTGCCTGCGGTGGATTTTGCGGATGTCCGGATAAAAATGTCATGAACGAACCCGCGATGCTACACAAGGTGAAGATGGTCCCACCGCGGCATGACGGGTCAAAGGTCGAAGGTTGGGGAAGCTGCGATCGCTGTTTGGTGGCTATTGGGAAAGCCATCTTTCACGTGCCTTTGTCTGGCCCATCACGTTCCCCTTAAAAGTGCCTCGACGTCCACTTGGTCGGTCGGGTACACCCTACAAACCCGACAACACCGTCCACCTCCGACGTCGCTAGGACAAGAGCTGTTGTCGAGGACTCGCTAGGACAAGAGCTGTTGTCGAGGGCTCCACTTTTCTGGTGCACGCAACTTGGTACATCACCATCATCACAGTGAATTCTCCGTGCCCATCAACTCATCCGACGACCTTGTCACGTTTTTGTGCGTAGCGGGTTGAATAGATAAATGAATTACTGTGCGACGTCCATGGCGACTGCAGCGTCTACAAACAGACTCACTTTGCCCGCGAGGAGACCAGCCCGCCGTCCACCCAGTGTCACAACGGCTTCGAAGTCGACTTGTCGGCCCATGCGATGGGACGCGTCCATCAAACTCACGACGCACTGGCCAGCGGAGAAACCGGACGGCAGGATAAAACTCAGCGCGACGTGGACGTGCCGTCGTGAGGCTGGCAGCACGACCGTCTGCTTGAGCCCATGGTCGGCCAGGGTCTTCCACGGGCTCAATTTCCACGCCGGCACGAGTTTTCGCTCGTTTCGCGTCGAAAACGGACCTTGGAAATGGTCGGCGAGTTCGGCGAGTTTGCGTTCCTCGGCAAAATCGTCTTCACACGGTAGCGGAAACAAGCTGCGCACGCGGAGCCGGTTCCCATGCACCGTCGAGGACGGCGGCACTGGGAGGCCTTCCATGATCGGCTTGGGCGTTGTGTTGGCACTTTGAAACGGCGCACCGGACCATGACGCGACCGAATACGCCCGACCGCCATGGGACGACGATCCGTCGTCATCGCTGACCGACCAGTCGTCGTCGCCGTTGTCGGTCATGAATTTTTCCAACACCGGGCCCCACGTCAACTCGAGGCACGTCAGGTGCACCGTCAGCGCCTTGACCGGCGTCCCTCGAACATTGCATGGAAGGAGGGACGTGTGCGGGGCCATCGCTGCCGCGCCAGCACCCGGGCCTTTTTCAACCACGACTTCAAACACACACGACACGGGCTTGTGATCGGACGTGCCAATGTACTCGGCGCTGGTGTATTGCACACACGCAAATCGGTCCTACAACGTGTCCGTCTCAACTCACGCGCGTGCAACTTGTGCGTACCTGCAACTTGGGCAGCGAATGGTACAAAATGCGATCGGTGTACGACGGCACGCGCACGCGGCCGTCGGTCAACACGGTCGTGTAGAGGTCGGCGATGTCGGTGGTGGTGGCGACGGCATGCGGGTTCAGCATCCGGTGCAACACGCGGCGGTACGTGGGCGGAAACGTGATCTGGGCCTCGTCAAAGTCGGTGAAGATCACGCCTTCGTCCATGCACTGCTTGAGCTCGTCGTGCTCGAGTAGGTGCCGCCACGACATGGACGCGGCAGACGACGACGCGATCGACGGCGTGGACGACATGGCATCGTGCCGGTCGTCGCTCGGTACACGAATGCAGGACGGTCGGGTGTCTACGATGGCTGCAGGTTCGCCTTTTGACGATGGGGTGTTCGCCAGGACGTACGACGACGCACCCGCCGGTTCCATGTCCGGCTGGGATGGCTCCGACGGTCGCCAGTACCCTACTCAAGAACATGTTACGCCTTGCCCCTGGCATAGCATGTGGACCTGGGGCCGACGCGAACACCTGGCCTCGTTTGATGGTGCTGTTGCTGAGATGGGAATTCACCACGGCTGCAATCATGTTGAGGATGCGGTCCGGCGTCGCGTCGAGCGCCGTGAGGCGGTAGTTGAGGTCGCCCATGAAGATGGTGTGGTGCGCCATCAGGTGGCAGTCGAACTCGTTGTCGATCGACTGGAGGTGCATGTTGGTCAAGATGTTGGACCCGTCTTGGTGGCGCTTTTTGATTTTGCTCTTGCCCTG
>NW_008580174.1:218275-222286 GCF_000520115.1 Aphanomyces invadans
ACCAGGTCCATCACGTTTTCCTACCACAACGCATGATCGTTGTACCTTGGACGATGCTTCAAGATGCATGTGGAAGTGGCCCGCATGGACGTCGGCAGAAGCGACGTACACCGTGATCGCAATGAACCCATGGAACCCGAGCACCTTTTCTGTTCGTCCAATTTCACGGCCGTACTCGACAAAGGGCTTGCCATTGATGCGCTGGATGTGCGCCGCCATGGCATGACGCATCGGAACAAGATTCAGGCACTCTTGGACCCCGATCACGTACACGTCGTGGCCTTTCGGGATCCACATTTCAAGTTGGTCGTCCGGGGGCACGGCTCCTTCCGCCATGTTGAACGTCGACGCAAAGATCGAGATGCGCTCGCTTGTCGTGGGCGACGCCGCTCCAGACGCAGTGGACCCGACCTCTTCCAAGTAGATGCTCGGTGGCGGCAAGTGGCCCGACAACAAGACGGACCCGTCTCGCTGCAGCAACGGGCAGTTGGGAGATCGAATGAACCCGCTGTAAATGAGCGCATTGACAAACCCTGCGACAGCATGACGACTCGGCCATGGACGTGACGAACACCGCACCTTGCAAGTTGATCCAGATCTGCGCGACGATCCCAAAGATGTTGACAGCGGCCAACGCGCACTGGTGCGGCGCATTCTTGTCGATCGGGTCGTTCTTGGCTGCGTTTTGGGCCACGTACAAAATCACTGCGCGTCCAGATCGTGCATATCAGGTCGAGGCACTCGGACGCAGCAGCGGCAACGTACCTCGGTACAGCACGGGCGGCGCGTGCAAAATGAAAAACGCAAATACGTACAGAAACAAACGCCGTTGGATGGCATCGACGTCCGTGTCGATCGTCGCCATGGCGGCGTTTCTACAAACGGAACGACCGATGAGGCACGAGCGCTGTGGGAATTGGATCCGCCCATCGACACACGACGGGGGGACGTCAACGACACAATGCGGCGACGTACTGCTTGGCTCGGGCCACGACGACGCGTCGAATCTTGATCATGAGCGCGGCCGTGTACCCCAACGTGACGAGCACAAACGAAATGAAGCCCCAGATCGAGACGTCGGGGTACTGCATCCAGCAAAAGAATCGAGCAAATCCAAACATGGACACGGGGGTTTCCGAGTGAAGCGTCCAGACGGGCAATGCCGCGCCGAGCCCCCACACGACCGAAAACGTCGACGTAGCAAACAAGTAGAGCCAAAATCGACTCTGCAGCGCTTCTTCCGTGTCTCGGTACACGACCCAGCGCAGCAAGTTGTACGCCATGCAGTTATTCCATAGCACCGCTATCGAACGACCGGGTCAGGTCACGCGGCGTGGCGGGACGCTCACCTTGCAGCATGAACACCTGGATCAAGTACCCCTGCACCTGGCACAGCGACGCTTCCAGCGGTGGCTGGATCGCTGCTTTGACCCATGTGTCGTGGGTCATGCTGTCCAACTGGAACACGATGAACTGCGTCGCGGGGGCTTTGGCAATCGCAATCATCAGCTCGAAGACTGCCAACGCGACAACGAGCATCGACGTCACGTTGCGGTCGGCTCTGCTTCGGCCGAGCATGTACCGAACGATGACGTACATGCACCCGACCGCCGACAAAGCGCTGCAACATCACCACAACACCATGACGGGATCACGTCGGACGCAGACGAGGTCTGTACCTGGTGATGCGAAGACTCCACTCGACCCACTCTCGCTCGGCCATGCCGAGGTCGGTGGCCGGCACGCATATAGGCTTTCCCCGGACCTGGTCTTGGCGTGCCATGACGACGTTGTCGAACGATGCACTGGCCTGCGCCGGTCGTTCTCGCTCAAGTCGGTCCCTCGTGGTACTTGCCGGGGCAAAACCACGATGTTTGTCCCAAGTGGACACCACGATGCCAACTATGGTCAGTACGCCAGACATGTCCCAGGATTACCCGAGCAACCCAAACCCGACGACAGCGCAGCGGTCGCCGCCTCCACGAACCCCCTTGCAGCCGCAGCGGCGTAGGAGCTCGCGATGACCAACGACACCAACGTCCGCGGTCTCGCAAGGCACGGTCGCGAGAAAGCCGCCCTACCAATGGGCACCCCTCTCGTCACAACATGCTCGCTGTGCCTGTTGTGCTCGGGTGTATTGGGAGTTTGGATGCAGCAATTCCTAGTGTCTGGGGCGATTCGACCGAGGCTCGTGGAGTGGGGGCAAATGACGGTACAATCGGGCCGTGGTGGACGTGTATGCGGAGGCGGCCACGTGGTCGAGAGATGCCAGTTTGAGTGCGCGCGCGCAGGCTCCCCTTGCCGAGGGGGTCGAAACGACAACGGGCAAGTCGATCCTTCCAGAGGCTGTCACTCACATCGTTACATCAATCGTCCGTCGTAGAGTATGGCCGCGTCGTGCCGTTGACTGTCTGGTCTTTGTCTAACGACCACACACGCGACACCCCACACGAGGAACCGTCGCGACGACCTTTTGCGTCGGCGACCGAGGTGGTGACCGTCCGCTCGAGGCGTCGGCAGTATACCTACCTACCTGGACGCAGCTCGCGTGCTCGTTCGTACAAGAGCGGCGGCGCGCGTGCGGGATGGAGGGCACCAGAACAGGAGAACTCCGAAAAGTCATGTGCGAGTGTTAGAGGTATTTCCCACTTCGACATGTTTTTCCCGGTATGAGTGCCGCGCAACTGCCCAACGATCAGGACGGGCTCGACGGCCGCGAAAACACTCGTTCCGATTCCTGGGAATGCTGGCGTGCAGGCCGCCAAGCGTGAGTGGTGCGGCAACGTCGATCAGGTGGCGCGACGTCGTGGCCGCCGACGCCCGTCACGATGGGAAGGCGAGCTTGACGTCGACGGCCCCGTCGAGGCAAGTGCATGGCCGATTCGTCGAGCCGTCGGTGCTGTAGCTTGGACGCCGTCGACGGCGTGTCTGGTCGGTTGGACGACAAAGCCGCCTCGACACATCTTTCCCACTCGCGACGCGGGCTACAGCATTGTCCGTGTGCTGCTGCAAAGTCATCGTTGTATACACGACAAAGATGCGCCAGTCGTTGGCTACGACGCACCCACCACAACGCTGCCGGGAAAGCCATTTGACACACTCGCCGCCAACGCGTCATGCGACATGTGCATCGAGTCGGCGGCATTCGCGGGATACGTGGCGCTGGTCGACCCCACATCGGACACATGCATCAGCGTCACCGTGAACGCTTGGAAGCGTTGTGCCAGGACGGTCGGTGGGGCGTCACAAGGGAAGATGGTCCACTCGAAGCCTTCCCAGGTTGACGTGGGATGATGACTGCTGCACCAGTTCGTCGTCACTGACACGGGCTGGTGGACGTGGCGATGCACTCGGTGTACTCGACGCCAGCAAGTCCGATCCAATCACGACCGTCATGGACGGCATGCCCGTCATGCAACAAAGTGGTGGTCGATTAACGAGTGAGTGGTGCAAGATGCATTGGATGGCAGAGACGTCGTGCCCAAGGACGGTTGTGGCCGCATGAACGCTCCGCTGACAGCATGACGACGGCCACCACTTGGCCGACAACGCGACGAAAACGATCGGGGCCATGTCGAAGGTGTATTGGCGCTCGTCTTGGTCGAGCAAGACGTGCCACGGGCTCTCGGCGGTAGCGGACTCTGTCGGGGAGACTGGTGCATGGTGGGCAATGCATGTTCACTGTGCTTTGTTCGTATCGGAGTGGCCACTGCGACCTTGTCAGCATGTAGAAGTCGCTGCTGCTGGTAGTTGCAAACACTACATGCAGACTTCTGGAGCAAGGTCCTGATGTCGTACAGGTGTCAGCTCTCGAGTGGCGACGACCGCCATGTCCGCGATCATGGACAGCACATTCGTCAGGGTCGCGCCAAAACGAGGCACGTGCCCAAGATGGTGTGGTGTGCCATCAGGTGGCAGTCGAACTCGTTGTCGATCGACTGGAGGTGCATGTTGGTCAAGATGTTGGACCCGTCTTGGTGGCGCTTTTTGATTTTGCTCTTGCCCTGCACA
>NW_008580174.1:225136-227543 GCF_000520115.1 Aphanomyces invadans
CGCATGATCGTTCGGGATGGACCGAGATCCTGCGTGTACTGGAGCCAGCCACGACCTGCGAGATGCCAAAGCGGGATCTGGGACGTTGACCGCTTTCAAGTGTTCCGTCGACAAGGTCCACACAATTTCGCACTCGAGCAACGTGCCTGGTTGACGTCCACGTTGCGAAAGACGGCGGCCTGCCGAAGCATGCCATGCATCCAGTTCGAGAGCACTGCTCAGAGGGGGGTGTTCGCCTAGCCGACGACTTGCTACGACGGCAATTGACCCCATCGATCCATGTGGACCTTGGACTTTGGGTCGCCTGCGGGCTAAAGGTGTGTGCTGCCATGTTCACCTTGTACGCGCTGGCATGGATCGGGAGGAAGGGGGTGCCGGGGGCTGGACAATCGCGTTCCTCTCAAGGGTCTGGACCAGCGACAAGACGACGGAGCTGTCGTGTTGGTCCTGTTGGCGCCGACATCGGAGATGCACATGCATACTGCAACCCGCACAACGATCGACATTGAGGAATCAACGACCCGTCGTTCGCGCCGCGATGCATGGTGGGATGGACAAAGTAGCGGTGTTAAACTCGTGGTCGACAGCGACCGTCCGGCAGCCTTGCACCGCCGCGCGCACGCCATGAACGAATGCACTCCCCAACGCCAGGAACACGGGATTTGCCACGTGTCAAGCACAGGATGGGTTTCATTCGAGCCATCCATCGCGCATCCACGCGGACATCGGAGCGGATTCGCCCATGGTGCGCTCTGCGTTATGCGTTTGGAGCGCAGAGGTGTCGCCGCCACCAAACAGTCTGACGAACGTGTGGTCGGCGATCGCCTTCTACTCAACACGAGGATGGACTTGCCGTTGGGACCACCCACTCACCCTGACCAGCCACACTTGTGGGGATTCCGAGCCAGCCGCGAAACCTGCTGCGCACACAACACAGACGCGATGGATGGATCGATCCAGTGCCCGAACAGCGAGCACGAACATTCACGTCTGGTAAGTTAAAGGCCCTTGTCGGCTCTGTCCATTTTCACACAAAGTTTGCCCGTGACTTCGCCCGTGCGTCGCCCGCCGACCGTGAGCGTCGCGACAAAGTCGACTTTGCGGCCGGCACGGTGGATCGCTTCGGTCAAGCTGATGACGCCCTGGCCAGCAGTCGTTCCGGACGGGACAATGAAGTTGAGCGCCATGTGGAGGGGCCGTCGAGGGGGCAGGGCAATCGAGTGGCGCAGGCCATGCCGCGCCAATGTCGACCACGCGTTGAGTTTCCACGTCGGTTTGAGCGCCGTGCTCTTGCCAGACGTGAACAACAAGTTGTCTGCGACTTCCATCAAGTTGCGCTCTTCCGCGTACGGGTCTTCGCACGGGAGAGGAAACACACTCCGGACGCGCAGCCCTTCTACACACACGTCAGGCGGCGCATTGGCGACCATGGCGTCGTACCAAACACCATGCCGGGCTTGACAGTCCCGGACATGGTCGTTGCCTGCGACAGCTCGCTCGAGAACGAGTCGTGGGACGCATCGCCCTTGGACGGTGCTGCCATGTCGCATTCGCTTTCCGACGCCTCGAAATCTTCGAGCGCTGGACCCCATCGTACACTCAACTGGGTCAATTGCACGCTGTACAGGACCTTCCGCCCTTCCACGACCCCGCGCGGCATCGAGTGCGGCGACAGTGTCGCCGACGACTTGTCCACCGTAAACACACACGACACGGGTTTATGGTCCGACGTCTCGATATACTCGGCACTCGTGTACTGGGCGCACGTGATGCGGTTCTACGTGACGAGGTTGGTTGAGTCGATGGTGTCCCCATTATTCTGACAGCTTACCCGGACGGCAGGCAGCGAATGGTACAAGATGCGGTCGGTGTACGACGGCACGCGGACTTTGCCGTCGCCCAGCACAGTCGTGTACAGCTGCGCCACGTGTGCAAAGGACGTCAGCTCGCGAACGTCGAGCATGCGGCCGAGGACGCGGCGGTACGTGGGCGGGAATGCAATCTTGGCTTCGTGAAAATCGGCCAAGATCACTCCGTCATCCATGCATTGCTTGAGTTCGTCGTGCAGGAGGAGCGATGGCCACGACAGATGCGGACTGAACGCGGCGGCAGGTGCAGACGCCATCGGACTGTCGGCATGAAGAAGGCGGGCGTTTGCGTCGGCGTGCAGTGTCGTGATGGCGGTCGTGGCGTGGTGCGGGCCATTGCCCAAGACGGCGGAAGGAGATTCCGTCAGGAAGTACACGTCTGTCGTGCCACTTGATTCCGACACACTGCCCTTCAATGCTGGATACCCTGCGACGCTCATGGAATACCGACTGGAGGTCGTACTTGTGGGCAGCATGTCGAGCATTCGAGCGCTGTGTTGTAGCAAATGCTGGGAACTGTTGACAATCGTAGTCACCAT
>NW_008580174.1:227938-257765 GCF_000520115.1 Aphanomyces invadans
CCGGCCCAGCCCGATCAAGTTCTTGCCCCGGTTCACCTACAGACGAGGCAGTCGTGAGCCCAGCACCAGCTAGCCCAAAGCGCGGCGCGTGCGACTCCCTCTTACCTTGGATGTGGCGTTTAAGTGCATGTGGAAATGGCCCGCGTGGACGTCTTCGGCGGCGACGTACACCGTGATTGCAATGAATCCATGATATCCCAATAGCGTCTCGGTGCGACCGATTTCTCGACCGTACTCGACAAACTCTTTGCCGTTGACGCGTTGGAGGTGGCTGACCACGGCATGGCGCAGGCCGCGAAGGTCCAGACATTCTTGGACGCCGATCACGTAAATGTCGTGGCCGGTGGGAATCCACATTTCAAGTTGGTCGTCCGGGGGAACCGGACCTTCTGCCATGTTGAACGTCGTGGCAAAGATCCGACTCACGTTGGCGGCATGCGTTGCGTAGCTCGCGGATGCGCAGGACCGGGCATCTTCTAAAAACACACTGGACGCGCCATGGTCGAAGGCCGACTCCTCGCCAAACTGGACCGATAGCGCTTTCTGTCGATGGGGCGCTGTGCATCGATGATAGATGATGGCTATCACAAAGCCTGGAATCACGGTTAGCCAGGTCCACAGACGACGGACGAGACCTTGCAAGTTCACCAGCACTTCGGACGCCACGGCCAAAACCTGCATGAATGTGCTGTGTTCGCTCGACACGGTCGGCGACGACGTTGTTGGATTTCGAGTTGACCCGGAGCCCTTTGTTCCTCGACCGGGATGGCCGCCGTAGGTGTCATCGTCGTCGAGCGCGGCTTCGAGGACTACGGGACACGTTAGCGTCCGTCTTCAGGTACGGAAAACACCATACAGCGGTACACGGTGGGCAGTGTGTAGAGGCAAACGAAACCCATGACGTAATAGAGCAGCATCCGTTGAATTTTGGTCGCAACGGGGTCCGCCACCGACGGAATCGCCGACAACCTAATCGGGAGAGATGGGTGTGTCCGTGTTCGAGGGAAGAGGCGAATACCCACCGTCGCGCGCGGTACGCGACAACTTTGCGCACTTTGATCACGACCGCCACCATGAAGAGCAGCGTCAGCACGACAAACGGGACGAAGCGGTAGAGGATATACACGGGGAACTTCATCCAGCAGTAGAAGCGAGAAAACCCAAAGAGCGACGACTGTGGCGTGAAGTTCTGGTACGACCAGATCGGCAGCGCGCCGGTGAGCCCCCACGCGACGCAAAAGAGGGACGTGCCGAAGAAGTAGACCCAAAAGCGGGATTGCAGCTTTTCTTCCGAGTCGCGGTACACCACCCACCGAAGTAGGTTGTACGCGATGCAAGCATTCCACAGGACCGCTGCACACTCAACATGAGATCGAGCGAACTGGACATGGAGCAACGACGAACCTTGGAGCATGCCGACGTCCAGAAGGTACGCTTGAACTTGGCAGAGCACATTAAAGCTCGACGGTGTGCCGTTCGCAGTGGAATTCACGCGATAGTATGAAGTGTTCGTGGAGCTGCTGTTGCCCCCTGTCGCGTCTTTCTCTAACGAAGCAAAATCGAGGGCAGGAAGTTTCGCAATACACACGACGAGCTCGATGGCGGCGAGGGTCGCCACGAGGAGAAGCGAGACATCACGTTTGTCGGACCGACAAACTGCGACGCGGAAGAGGATATAGAGGCAGCCGAGGATCGACAGAATGCTGCAAAACACAAGTAATGGGTGTGTTGGCATGGCATGACACGATGAGGTTCTGTGAGAGTAGGTACCTCGTGCTTCTGACGGACCAGTCGATCGCCAAGCGCTCATCCTCGCCGACACCATAGCGTTGTTGCCAGCCACCACCAGTACCGCCGCCATTGCCACCACCAGTGCCGCCACCTCTCCCACCGCCAGTGCCGCCGCCAGTGCCGCTCATCTTCTTGAGTGATGGAGGAAATCGTCTGACTCAAAGAGTGATGCTGCCATCGGTTCAGCAGCGCGCACTTGCCTCAATCTAGCAGTGGGAAATACACCAGGACAGGGTGTTTTTCCCATAGAATGCTCCAATCGGGCAGTGGAATGGCCACGGGACATGGGAAATACACGGTTGAAGAACAGAATTCGTTACACCCTTGCGGTCGTACCACGCCATCGACTACCGCGGCTTTCTCTCGGCGCGGGTTTCGCCTGCGCTCGGCGCGCTCCTTCGCGAGTATGGGTGGATAGCATCCGGCACTACGTTTTGACACTCATCAGAAGTTATATGCAGGTCCAACTTGCCTCTGGATGCAAGCCAGCCTGGCGTCGGCAAACGCCACCACACGTAGGACTGAACGGCCTCTCCAACCGATTCTGCTGGGGGCGGCCGCGAAGCCACTTCACCCATGCCATGCTGACTTCAGTGTGTGCGTCAATGAGGTATGCATGTACTCCGCTCTTCAAGCACCCGTCGGCGCATGTCGATGCTTCTCGTTGGACGCGGTAAAGGATCTGTCGAGGGCAGGGGCACAACGGTGGCTATTGGACGGCTATCCTCTACGGTCCCGACACCCAAACTCTTCCGCAACCCCAGCGCCGCCTGCCCATTAACCACGAACGTGGCAACGTCACCAAGCACGAAGCATACTTTGCAGACGGCTACAACGTTACACTCTACTTCGGATGGGGCATAAATCCCATGGCTACCGCGATTGTATACACAAGCGAGCTTTTCCGACTAACTCGCCAGTCCGTCGACCTCCTATCGTGAGCGCCGCGACAAAGTCGACGTAACGACCATTGCGGTAGCTGGCTTCGGTCAAGCTAATGACGCACTGTCCGGCAGTCGCGCCGGACGGCAAGACAAAGTTGAGAGCGACGTGCAGCACCTTTCGGGGCACGAGCACGACCGACTGCTTGAGGCCGTACTCGGCCACCAAGGACCACGCTGTGACCTTGGTTGTGGACCTGAACTTGCGGTGCTTGTTGGTCTGGAACACGAGTTGATCGGCGAGTTCCCCCAGCTTGCGCTCCTCGGCAAACTCGTCCTCGCACGGCAGAGGAAACACACTCCGGACATGCAGCCCATCTACGTCGCGTTGTTCATTCAATCGGTTCCAAAGGGAACGACGAGGTTGCGTTACCGATCGAGGTGCCGGAAATCATGGTGTCCGTCGCCGACGTGGACAAACCCGAAGCATCGCTGGACGCGTTCAGCCTGGAAGGAGCGCCTCGAGGCGTCGAGCAAACGTCACTCGCTTCGCCATCGGACCCAATGAACTTTTCCAGGGCGGATCCCAAGTGAAGACTCATGTTGGACAGATACACCGTCGCATGGGTTGTTGTCGAACTGTCCACACTGGTGCAGCTCGTGGCGACGTCTGCCGGCAAGGCATGGCGCGGGGACTGGGACTTCTTGTCCACATACACCTGGAATGCGCACGACACGGGCTTGTGATCGGACGTCCCAATAAACTCGGCGCTGCTGTAGTAGATGCATGCAAGGCGGTCCTGCAAGCACGACGAGTTAGTCTCCCATGACGGACAAGCTCCGTCGTACGCGCAAGCCAGGCAACGAGTGAAACAAGATGCGATCTGTGTAGGACGGCACGCGAATCTTTCCTTCGCCCAAGTCGGTCGTATACAGGTTGTTAGCGAGGTGGGCCGGCGACAGGGGCGCGCGGACGTCCAAGTGTTGGCCGACTACGCGGCGATACGTTGGCGGAAACGCAATCATGGCCTCGTCAAAGTCGTGGAAGATCTGCCCGTCGTCCATGCTCAACTTGAGCTCGTCGTGTTCCATGAGGGATCGCCATGACACTTCGTTGACATTCGGGATGGAGGACGTGCTGGACGAGTGTGGGGACATCGCAACGACGTGGTTGGCCTGGTGCAGACGTTGGAGATTTGGTGCGGCTTCAAGAGCCGATGGGGATTGCGTCAAAATGTATGCATCGTCAAAGTCGCCGGCGATGGGGGCCGGGGATCCTTCAAATACAATACATGACCAACGAATGAAGGCAAGATTTGCTGTCGAGTGGGGCAGCCTGTGTACCTGATGAGAGCACCGCATGGCTCGAAAACGCGTCGCCTCGAGAGAACGCGTTCGACTGGACGTTGTTTACGACGGACGCAATCAAGTTGAGGATGTGGTCGGGCGTCGCGTCGAGCGCCGTGAGGCGGTAGTTGAGGTCGCCCATGAAGATGGTGTGGTGCGCCATCAGGTGGCAGTCGAACTCGTTGTCGATCGACTGGAGGTGCATGTTGGTCAAGATGTTGGACCCGTCTTGGTGGCGCTTTTTGATTTTGCTCTTGCCCTGCACACACACAATCGTTCAATTCCACGCGACGCACCGAGGCCGCGCCTTGGCCACACACACACTCGACGTACCGTCGAATCGGACGCCAAGTGGCACGTGAGCACGGCAAACGTGAGGTTGTGGTAGCGGAAAGCAAACCCGACCGCGCCTTTGTTGGACGCCCGGCCCAGCCCGATCAAGTTGACTCCACGGTTGACCTACCAGGTCCATCACGCCTTCCTACCACAACGCATGATCGTTGTACCTTGGACGATCCCTCGAGATGCATGTAGAAATGGCCCGCGTGGACGTCGGCAGAAGCGACGTACACCGTGATCGCAATGAATCCATGGAACCCGAGCACCTTTTCTGTTCGTCCAATTTCACGGCCGTACTCGATAAAGGGCTTGCCATTGATGCGCTGGATGTGCGCGGCCATGGCTTTGCGCATGCTCCGCAGGTCGAGACATTCTTGAACCCCAATGACGTAGACGTCTTTGCCTTTTGGAATCCACTGGGAGAGTTGGTCGTTCGGTGGCACAGCTCCTTCCGCCATGTTGAACGTCGACGCAAAGATCGAGATGGAGTCACCGCCGTTTCCGCCAACGCCGTAGCCAGATGCATGGGACCGGGCGTCTTCCAAGTACACGCTCGGAGGAAGCGACGACGACATGGACTGTCGCCGCTGCGTGGTGGGCGCGAAAGTGAGGAACCCACCATAAATGATCGCATTGACAAAGCCTACACAATACGAATTGGGGTGAACGGCATGTAGCAAAAAACGGGGAGCTGCACCTTGGAGGTTCACCATAGCTTGAGCCACGATTCCGAATTCAGGCATGATCCCTTCTGCAATCTTGTTTCGATTCCTGGCATCGTTGGTGCCGCTGCTTTGGACTGCCGCGATGACTACACACACACACAGAGGGTGACAGGGATGCCGGTGGGATGCTAAATACGCACTTCGAAATGCTGCGATGGGCGTGTACAGCACTAAGAATGAAAGGACGTACAACATGAGCCGTCGCTGGATCTGGTTGACGGCGTCGTCCGAGATGGCGGCGCCAGGGCGGGCTCTGCAGCATGGTGTCGCAGGTTTGTGCAAGGTATTCGTTGCACGTACCGCTTCGCGCGCGCAAGGATGACCCGGCGAACCTTGATCATGACGGCGGCGATGAAGAGCAACGTCGCCACCAAAAATGGGATGAACCGAATAACGATGTATCGCGTCTCTTGGATCCAGCAAAAGAACTTGGAATATCCGAAGAGCGTGTCAAGGCGTTGGTGCTTGTCGGGCCAGATCGGCAGAGCTGCGGAGAGCCCCCACAGCACCGTGAAGAGGGACGTGCTGAAAAAGATCTTCCAGAAACGACTCATCAATTTCTTCTCGCTGTCTCGGTAGACGACGACACGAAGCAGGTTGAACGCGATGCATCCATACCAAAGAACCGCTACATCGCTCGATCCGGTCAAGCCGTGCGGGCGTATGGCGAAAGCCTAGACTCTACCTTGGAGCATGAACACGTCCAACAAGTACGCTTGGATCTGGCACATTGGTCCACTTGAGTCGAGAAAGTAGCCCAGTGCGTCGCGGCCGCGCTTGAACTCGATGAAACTTAGCGCGGGAAACTTGGCAATCGCAATTATGAGTTCAAACGCCGCCAACGCAGTCACGAGGACGGTCGTCACGTCGCGCTCGGTCCTGGGTCGAACGGCGAATCGATACAAGATGAAGACGCACCCTATCGCCGACAGCACACTATAGACAGACACTCGATGAGAGAGATCCCACAAGCACGAGACAAACGCGCGCAACCTCGTGACTCGAATCGCCCACGTGATCCCAAGCCATTCGTCTTCTCCTATGTCTGCTTTGCGGGACCACTTCCCGTCTGGGGAACTCGTCATATTCGGCGGGCGCGACCACTTGGTGCTCATGCGGCGGCTCGATGATCGCGTGCGCTTTTGATGTGTGCTCTATGATCAGTCTGGTCGGGCTCACAATGCACGCGATGGGATTTACCTACGCCGAATTCAGGATGCTGGTGTATTTCCCCAAATACTGCGAAACTTTCTGTGAAACATTCACATTCATCCCAGAATCCGCCCAAGAGGGAAGAGTTTGTCCCAGCACTGGTGCACACATCCCCGTGGGATTCGCCATGGTGACAATTTTCCCAACATCTCACCAACGTGCACCCATTGCCTGTTCGACCTTTGGTGGACTGTCCGACCATAGCACACGCGCACGTCCACAAAGGTCCGCGGGACGAGGGATTCGTGCATACACGTTGCCGCGTATCGTGCGCGGATGCAGGAGACCCCACCACCACTTCGTCCATGCTAGAAGCAGAACAGAACTAGTGTACCCAACGACCACCTCGGTGCTGTCGCGCGACAACGCTCTTTTGACGAGGATAACTTGGAATTTGTATGGACGATCTGTTGAAGCGTCGGCCGAACAACTGAACCGAGTAGGACGTCGCTTTTGATTGGTGGAAATTTGAAACGTTTTGGCTGTATCAATTTATGGAGGATTTCATTTCACTTTAAAGATTGCGGTTTATAAAGGGATACAGTTTACTAGATTACAAAGTTCGCTGCCAGAATGGAGTTCTTCGGTCGGCAAGGGTACGGCCGCGGCCAGGATGCTGCGCGCTCCCTCGTTGAAGGTGCTGTGATCGTGACGGTATGCATGCAACCATGGATAGGTGAAAATCCTGTGGCCTCATGCTGTGGATGATGTATGTGAACAGCCTGGTGTCTCGTTTGCAAATGTTGGCCAGTTGACGGTGGATCTACTGGTCAACTCATTGCTTGTCCAAGAGGTGAATCACGACAAATACCCTTGTCAGTGTTCCTGATGTCGGTCACATAGGTCGAAATGAAGCTGGTAGGGCACTTGTACTCCAAGCATGTTCCCCCGATGGCGGGATCGTCGGCGTTTGCTACACAATCGTCGTCTGGGCTGTGCTTGAACCTCGAGGTGGCGACTTCTCCTTCTTTCCATCTCCAAATCTCACCGCCCATCGGCTATTGCAGGTGTACGTCCTCTCGATTCCATCAAACGACCATCTCGAAGACGCACCCAAGGTTGTGTTTGTGCAGCAGCGAACGTCCGTCATTCAGGTCCGTTGCCTCTGGTCTTCGCGACGCAACGGGCACATGATGATGCATCATATACCAGGGCGAAATCCAGGCGTTCTGCGACGAGTTTGCCGCGTGGGCATCTGCCTGCCACGCCGCTCAAGTCATCGTCCTGTCGGGTGTGGACAACATGCTTCGACATGACGTCAACATGCACGAGTACGCTATCAACTTGGACGCATCAGTTGGATGAATAACCTCTCGCACCAGGCGCCGCATTCAGTGGTTTTCCACCGACAAGCTGCCTGTATTGAACGAACCGTTCTTGCATCAATTCCCTCCGTTGACTGTGGACGAAGGCGACTCCCTCGTTGACAAGCAAGACGTGTGGTCGAGCGTTCGCGGTGCTGGACTCGCCCCCAAGCTGATCACGTCGAGCGCCGCCCACTCGATCCCTGCGCTAGCGGTGCTTCTCCACTGCGCCGAAGGCAACAACGTCCCTGACGCCATCCATTTGGCCAGTTGCATTGTGCAATACCTCGGCCTCCACAACCAGATCAAGTCGTTTCGGTTGGTCCTGCCTCCATCATGGGCACAACTGTACGGCCGCGACCCAGCGATTGCGTTGTACGCCTAAGTACTTCGACAGCGTCAGGAATTCCATCCACGGACGGCGACGACTCCATCGCCGGCAGATCCCGTCATCGTCGATGGAACGTGTCAGCGTTTCTCGATCGAGTCCACTCGTAGTGCCTGCACAGTTCCACGATCCTTAAAGTCGCCAAAACGATTCATGTATACATGCATTCCATTTATCACTCAAGAGGCGACTGGCGCCATGACGTCGCGGACTACGCCGCCTTGTCTGATCGCTTTTTGCACCAGTAGCGGAAGACGCAAATGAGGAGAATGACGGCAGCCGCGCCTCCTCCCGCCGCCGCGGCAATCACGGTCGTGGTGTCCGCCGGTTTCGCTGCAAGTCAAAACAACGTCATGCAAGTGCGGAAGCGGCGTAGCAAGGTGTAGCTTACGTGTAGGTGCAGGCGTAGTCGTTGGGGCGGCAGTCGTCGTGGGTGCCACCACTGTGACGCTGGTCTTGACCGACTTGACCTGAATGGCCGAAGCATCTGCGATCACTCCAGCCGAGACGAGAGCTGTAGCCAGCGACGAGGACGAGCTGCCAGTCCCACTTTGAGCTACAGGGGCGGTAGATAAGCGACCGCCTCAAGTGGCACGAGCGGAGCCGTACCTTGCATGGACGCCGTGGTCGTTTTGAGGGCTTCGGGGGACGATACGAAGATGGAAAACTCGATTTCGAGGTGGGTGCCCGCCAACTGCCGAACGCCGTGAAGAACTTTGGCTCGCCCGTCAGCAGTGATCGCCGCTTGCTCCAAACGTCGACGGGCGTCGGGGACATCGGTCACCTTTGTGATGGAAATCTTGTCGGCGGTGACACCAGCGATCGAGCTCGCAATCGCTTGCTTGAACTTGTCCTGGACGGCGGTGGAGAACTGTGCGGCTGTCACGCCCTTGAGAGCGATGGAAGCCACGACGGCCATGACAGTGTTCGACGACGTGTCTCCTTTGACGGGGTACGGCTTGGGACTGCATTCGAGCACACAGGACACCGCCTGTGCCACGAGACCCTTGCATTGGTTCACAATCAAGTCAAACTCGGAGCTGCAACTCGACTGGATGCACAGGAGCTGGCCAGGCAAGCACGCGCAGCTGTCGAACGTTGCCATGCACGTGTCAAAATCGGCTTTGCATTTGGACGCGGCACACGTCGACGCAATCGTGGGAAGTGGCGGGGCGGGGGTCAGCGGAGGGGCAGGGGCAAACGTGGCTGGTTTCGCCGTTGTCGTCGACGGCTGCGCTTCCTTCCCTGTAGGGCGGGCGGTCCCCGTTGCTGCTGGTGTCAGACCCTTGGGCAACACGATCGTCTTGGTCTGGGTGACTTTGGGCTGGGAGCAGTCGTCGCCCTTAAAGTTGATCGAGCACGTGCATGTGGCATTCTACCGCAGCGCGGTCACCACGACGCACGAGATTTGCATCGCCCACGTACAGAATTGCACACGCCGTTGCCGCTACACTTTTTCCCGTTCGCGACCGGGCAGTCGTATTCGCTGCAGTCGGCGCCCGTGAATCCTTTTTGGCACGTGCACACGTTGTTGGTGCACGTGCCTTGGGACGAGCACTGGTTAATACACCCTATTTCGCACGTCTCGCCCGAGTACCTACGCACCACACGACCGAGTCAGCGGTTGACCAGGATATCGACTTGCGTACCCGCAGTTGCACATGCATGACGTGGTGTTGGTGACGCCGCTGTAGACGCAAATGCTGTTCTCGGCCTTGCACGAGTTGGCGCACGTGATCGCGTTGAGCGCCGTGGACGCGAGCGCGAGCCGCGTGATGGGAAAGTAAATGCCGTTTTGCTTGGCCAAGAAGCACATCGATTGCGCGTTGAGCGACACGAACGACGTCAAGTACAGCGGCGTGAACGTCCCGTCCACGAGCACTGCGACGTCGTACACGGGGAATCGTTTGTCGACGACGCGAATATCCAACGACATCTCCAAACAAACGCTGATCGACGAAAACGACGACGTGGCCGACAGACCTACGGCAGCCACGGATGTCAACACGGCGGTCGGAGCAGGGGCAGGTTACCTTTGCCATCGCCCATGAGCTGTCCAACGACCACGCCCTTGGTGTTGCGCACCGCGAGCGGGTTGCGCTGCATGCGGTCGGTGGCAGAACAGAACGGCTCGTAGGCGTTGGCAAATGGCCCAGCCGAGTAGTACGTTGTCGTGATCGCAAGCTTGTCGTCCCCTGCAGCGGGGGCACCATCAGCCAAACGGCGGCGCCCAGACGTGCTGCAGTTCTTTTGCACAATGGCTTTGCTGCAGCCCGCCGCGACGGGAGTGGACGAGTCGCAGAACGCATCCGTGATACCTGCACCCATCCAATTTGAAAAAACATAGTAGCGTCGAGATCAATACCTTCGACGGAGCCGCTGATCTGGTCAAAGCACTTGGACGCGTTTGCGCGGGGCGACCCACCGCATGCGCATGCAATCACATCCAGGGACGACGTGAATGCGTTGTAGCTGCACCACGGCACTCGTGTAAGACGCCACAAGTAGGCTAAACACTCCAACGTACCTCAGCAACGTTTGCGTTTTCTTGGCATTCGCAAGCTTGCGCACCATGGGCAGCGCCAGTTGCTCTTGCACTTTGTAGTCGGCAATGGCGGGCTTCCACCTACAACGCGATCGTTCGTTGTGGACACTGCGCATGGCGTGAATCGATCGTACTGGTTGACCGAGATCAGCTGGGTGCCGTTCGCCATCCACTTGAGGTCCTGCACATACGGACGCGACCACACGCCGCCCCACCACGTGAAGTACGGCTTGCCGGTCCCGCCGCACTTGGCACACTCTTCCGCGTTCTTGTTGTTTTGGCCATAGTATCCCGGCTCGTCGCACCGCAGGAGCTGCGCAGTGTCCGTCAGTCGCCCGATCTCCATCGGCGAGCAGACACGTACCCCGAGACACTCTTCCTTTGTCTTGGCCTTGGTCAGCCACCCAGCGTCTGGATCAAAGTCGTAGCACGCTGTCTCGTTGTGAATGCCGTCGACGCGGCAACCCAAACTGTGCCACCTGCAGTCGTGGCATGTAAAGCCTGCCGTTCCCAGAGGATGG
Source organism: Aphanomyces invadans (assembly GCF_000520115.1). Classification (NCBI taxonomy): domain Eukaryota; phylum Oomycota; class Saprolegniomycetes; order Saprolegniales; family Verrucalvaceae; genus Aphanomyces; species Aphanomyces invadans. The sequence continues at coordinate 238,992 of NW_008580174.1, forward strand.
ATGTAGTCGTCCGTACATGTTGTTTTTGCAGCCCTCTAGCGGCCGCTGGACCACGCACACCCCGTCGATGTATTGGCACGACGTGCAGTACGCATTCTTCCACTGCGACACGGACGAGTTGGTCGTCGAGTCGAACACGTCCTCTGTCCAGTACGCATAGCACTGGTCGCCGTACGTCCATCCGTCGTCGCTGCACTCTTGGCGCATGCTGTCCCAATCGTTGCATTCGCCTTGGGCCTCGCACGCTTCTTGGGTTTTGCACTGACCCCATCCCCATTGACACGTCATTTTCGAAATGTACGGGTCGCTCGAGTTGGCGCATTGCGTGCGGTTGTAGTCGCTGCACGCGACCCACGACGTCTCGGCATTCGCATCGCACGAAACTTTCGATGCGAACTGGGACACAGAGCACTACGCAAGTGGTGTCGTCGTCAGCGCCGAGTCCCGTCGCCCCGACCTAGAGCGCGTCAACCGCTCAACCGAGTACACGCACCGGCACATCCGAGTAACCCAGGTCTTGGCAGTATGTCGCGTTTGAGCTAAAGCAGCCGCCGCCGTCCTGCGCGTAGTACGGCCAGTTCCACGTCACGCACTGCTCGCACTGCTGGCTGCATTGATACTTTGGAGTTTCTTCGCATTGCTGGCGCGACCATCCGTCCCACCCGAGTCCGCCTTGGCAAATGCCTGCCACCCCACAAAACGTCAGCCACGGTCCACTCGGGTTTCACGCACCTTGGTCGCACTTGTCCTTGGTGTTGAACTGGCCCCCGTTGTACGCGATCGTCGACTTGACGTACACGCCGCTAAACTTGTCGGCGCAGTCGTCGGCGCTGATTTGCCACGTTTCAATGGCGCATGCGCCGGTCCCGTTTCCATACAGCGGCTTCCATCGGATCGACGAGTACGTGTCGCTCGTGCAATCGCTTTCGGTGGCACCGGGAATGTAGCAGCCCCTACCGCACTTCTGTCAGCCACGAGAGGGTGACAGAATCCAGGCACACGTACGCTTCGCACTGGTTGTCGCGGAATGAATACTTGGGCACGACCTCGCCCGGTCCGTATGCACGCGAATTGTTGGTCGGGTCTGGGCACACCGATGGACCTGGCGTGAAGCAGCTCCACGGGTCGTCCAGGTTGGCTTGAGTGCCATTCACGTGGCATCGATAGTCGCTCCAGTCCCACACGCCACCGGCACTCTCACAACTCTCCGTGCCCCACGCGTATAAGGTACACGTGGCCGGGCTTCCCTGCTTGTAGCACCACGACCCCCAGCACTGCGCGCAGAACGGTTCGTCGCCGACGTGGCGCTGGCATTCCTCCTACGACACGGTCAGGTGTGTGTGGTCCAGTCGCCACGTCTTGTACCTCCTGGTAGTACTGGCCTTGGTTGCACGTTTTGTACGACAGGCACGCGGTTTTGTTGGCAGAATTGTGGACCATTCCTTGGCACGACGCCGAGTCGAGCTTGCACTGCGTGCAGCTCTGCTGGAGTGCATTGCACTGTTCGTAGCACTCCGAGTTGTCCCAGCCCCAAAAGTCTTGCTGGCACTGATACATGGTTTTGCCCGTTTGGTAGTCGGCGTACGGGCGCAGTTTGCCAAAGCAGCATTGACCATTCGAATTGCCGTTGTAGTCGACTTGTGTCCACCACACTCCCTTGGCAGCGCGGCAGCACGTTTCGTCATTCACGCTCCACGAGTTGGGGCTGTTGGGAGGCGCGTACGAGCACATCGAGTTGGTCCCGGACACGTTGAAATACGCATCGGGGGGGCAGCACTGGCCATAGCTGTACGGGTTGTTCGGGTCTTTGAACCACGTGCCGTTGAGCGAGGCACAGCCCGACTCCGTGTACGGCGCTTGGCATTGCTGGTAGCACATGTTCACGTCCTTGCATGGCCCTCGTACATGGTCAAACGTGCATTGATACCCCCAGTCGTAGCACCCGCCGTCGGGGCGCTGGGACGTACACGTCATCGTGCCGTTGTACTGCGCACACGTGTCGTTGTTGCGGAAGTTGAGCCACGAGCCCCAGTACCCGTTCGAGCTTTGCTGGTTCGCGACGTTTTGGAGGTAGTACTGGTAGTCCCAGTCGTCGCAAATGTGGTCGCTCTGGCACGTCGTGTTCATTTTCCAAATCCATCCGTTGTACCCAATGTCCTGTTGCCATGCTTGTGGCCCCGAGCACGTCGGCTCGCTCATCATTTCGGTAAATTTGGCCTTCTTCTCGTCCGCAGTCGCGGTCACACTCAAGTCCCACTGGTCGTACAAGTAGCGCAAGAGCTCGCTGTCCATCGACTTTTGGTAGCACTCCAACGTGCACCCTTCCATGTCGTCCCATGGCACAGTGCACTTGCCGGACCCTTCCTTTGCCTAGAACGACGTGAGCCAAGGGTTGTTGTAAGAGGGAGATGAGCCGACGTACCCCTCGGTCGCGCTGGCATGTGCTTTGGCTGCACGCGGTGCAATCGCTGTCTTTCTTGCAGTCGACGGATCCGGCCTTTTGGATCTTGTTGCGGCACGTTTCCGACACTGTCGACATGGTCTTCCACGAGTCGTAGCCCGTGCTGCTGTCGAGGTCCGCGGAGCACGTGCCGGCTCGCTGTAGTGCTTTCATCGTGGACTGGACAACGTCGCGAACTTGCGCCCCGACGCCAGGGCAATACGTACTGATCTCCGAGTCGGCCGTGCTCACGACGACATCGATCTCGCCGTTGGGAATGTCCTGCGGCGCACAGCACAAATACTGCCGCATTTCCCAGTTGCAGCACGGATCCGCCTTCCACAGGGGGTTGCTACACAACCAGTCAGGGCCCGTCCATGCGTTTTGCGGAGTCGTACACTGTCCAGTACGACGTATCGTTGTAGTAGTTGTGCTTGCAGTAGTTGGGGACGTTCTTGAGGAACTTGGTTTGTTTGCCTTTCACGACGAGCTTCCAGAAGAGACTGACGGGGTCCGTGAACGCTTCGCTCGACGCTTCAATCGCGACTTTGACGGTGTTGCCGACGAGGTCTTCCCACGACTTGGCTTGGTCGATCGAGCTCGCGAGATCGACGACCTTGGCCGCCGCGTTGGCAAACTTTGCCTTGTTCACCGACAGCGTTCGCGTTGTCAACGGGACGCTGCGGCAATGGTCCACCTTGTACTCGCACTGTTCGTTTGCACATCCTTTCTGCGTTGTCCAACGTGAGCACGGGGTACGTTGGTCAAGGGAGCCTTGCCTGGTACAGTTGCTGGTCAAACTTGATAAAAGCCCGGCCGTCCACGATCGCCTGCTCAATGGTCGTGCAGCGAGGACTCGTTGCTTGGTCTTGCCACGGGATGCTCCACTACACGTCGTCATGAGCTCCACACACTGCCCAGGACGGATGATGATGTCGTACGTCGGAGCACATGCGTTGGACATTCTCCTGGATCTTGCCGTCGCCGTCGCGGTTGCTCGTGCTCAAGAGCACGCCAAAGTGGAGCGTCGCGTCCTGGTAGTCGCTGCCGCCGTCGATTTCCCACGCGTTGAACTTGGCAAACTCCTTCTTGCTCCAGTCGTTCCACGCGACGCCGTCGTACCGAAACTTCATCAGGATTGCTTTCATCGCCCACTTGGTCGGTTCCGACGTCGGCGGCAACGGAATCAAGTCGGTGCTGCCGTCGCCGCCGTAGTTCCAGCAATTCGGGTTGCCTCCGTACGGATCGATCGGGGCATCCGTTGGGATCTGTACGCATGGCGCCGTCAGCGCGCACGGTGGAGAACCACCCCATAGCCACGTACGGTCTTGTTTGGCATGTAGTACGTCAAGCGGGCAAGCTGGGGCTGGTTGAACGGAATCTGGCCATCTTTCTAGAGACGCCACGTGAGCACCCCTCCAAGAACAACCACACGTACCATATAGAACTCGGGAAACGCGTACTGGAAAAAGTCGGTGAGGCGGAGGTCCTTGAGCGAATACTGTGCGCGGTCAACAACCATGTCAGTGTGACGTCCGACTGCGGCGACGTACAAACATGTCGTTGCGGGACCCGTAGATTGTGTTCATGATGGCAGACACGGTCGCGTTGGCCGTGATCTTGTCCTTCCACGTCTTGGGGAGCGACGTGTAGGGGTTTTTGAACTTGAAGATGGGCGTGGCGTCCTCGGGCGACAGGAGGCCGTACGGGTCTTGGAACTTGCACGTGAGGATGGCAATCTAGCGCCACAGATCGGTGAGCACGACGTGGGGAGCGGTGGCTGGGAGGGATCGAGGCATGTCCACCTTGGCCGACGAAATAGCTTGGGCACCGATCTCAATGTTTTTGATCTGGTACTCGCACGACTGGGCGACTGTCGGCACCGTGTACTTGCGTGTGAGGTTCACGTATGGCTGGCACGCCGGGTCACTCGTGCCCTGGACGGTCAAGTTGGCGCAGAACGTGTTGGCGTAAATGTCGCAATCGATCGCGTCTTGGATGTTGTTGATCGACGAACAGCTCGGGTAATAGATTGGCGATGGAATCGTGACGTTGTCGACGACAAGGCGGTCGTTCGTGCAGAATTGGCCCGTCAGCGGTTGTCCGTTGGACCCGTATTGTACCCACGGCCGTGTGCACGCGATGCATGCCTTCCCTTGTTCCAAGCACGCAAACCGTGTCGGGTCCTCGGGTTGGCACGTGCTGCTGCAGCCGTCGCCATCCACTTTATTTCCATCGTCACAGCTACAAGTCGTCGCGTGAGAACAAGTCGAAGACAAAGTGCCACGTACGACTCGCCAAACGTGACAAACCCGTCGCCACACACAGACACGCCCATCGATCCTTCGTCTGGGCTGCACGCCTGACACGTCCATAAGAGATGTTGGTCCACCACTTCCATGTACCTGGTCCCATCCGACCCGGTTGCAGTACTGAATGGACGTGTTCAGGCATGAGGCTATGTTGTCGGCGAGGTTGGGCCACACTTGGTTGCATTGCTGCCAGAGGTCGCGCAGCGCCGTGTCGTTGCTAGGGTCGTACGGCGTCGGAGCGACAAGGTACTGAGCAACTTGCTGGCGCTGCCACTCTTGTGTCGGGTTGAACGCGCCATGGCTGAACTCGGCTTTCGCCAACGCAGCTACGACGCAAGACTGCTGTCAGACGACAATCGAAACGGCGTCGTACATTTGAACTGAGCGCACACGCCGTCTTCGCGTACACAGAACGGCGCAGCGGCCGCGGCCGTGCACGCGTTGTCTTGGCACGGGCAGTTGGGTTGCAAATAGCAGTTGAACGGACACGGCAGCGCACACGACTCATCCTCGGGATGGGCCGTGCAATACGACGCCAACTGCACCGGGCACGAGTTCGCGTCGGGAACGCCTTGGCTACCGCCGCCGCCGCCACCGTTGTTGTCGTTGAAACACTTGGTGCCCGCGCACATGACAAACGCTTTGAACGATTCGCACTTTGGCGACTTGGCGACACTGTCCAAGCACCGAGGTTCGGTACACGCCATCAAGTTTGCAAATTCCGACGCCCCGCACGTCGTGTCGGCAGTCGCGTTCACAGCTTCAGCCGTGCACACGTTTTCGACGCAATCGCCGAGTTTTTTCATGATGGTCGCAAAGTCCTCGCCTTGGTTTCCACCGGAGCTACTGCTACCGCTGCCGGAATACGACCCACTGCCAGGGGACCCCCCCGTTTGGTTGCCGTTGTAGCCAACTGTTTGGTTGCCATTGTAGCTAACGGTTTGGTTGCCATTGTCGCTAACTGTTTGGTTGCCGTCAGAGCTGGTGGACGAGTTGCTGCCAAAGCACTTTTCGTCCGCACACGAGACAAAATTGCCCCACGACACGCAGACGTTGGCATTGGCGACCAGCTTGTCCACGCACGGTTGGTCGGGGCATTGGTTCAACTTCTCCCAGGTTTGCTTGCCACAGACTTCGTCCGAACGGACGGCATCCCCCGACGGTTTACAGACACCGTCGGCGCACTCTTGAATGCGCTGGCGAATGGTGTCCACATCAGTAGCGGCAGCCGCGAGGCGACGTCTCGATGGGGCTTCGGTAGTGGGGGCTTGAGTTGTAGGAGCGAATGCTGTCGTCGTCGGAAACGCAGTCGTGCGAGGAGGTGGAGGGGTCACTAACTGGCAAGCACGGACCAACTACACGCAACGACATGTCAGGGATTTTCGAGCCCAACTTGAGGCGGTACAGACTTGCGCTTTACTGCAGTACGGGCCACGGCAGTTGTTTTTCCCAGACAAAAAGTTGGCCGTGATTTCTTGTGTCCACCACGAATCTTTACACGACGGATGGTCGCAAGTCGCCGACGTGTTAGCGAACGGGCACGGGGCAACCACCGAGCCAGGAGGGGCAGACCCGCGTTGAACAAACTGGGCGCACCCCCCCGCCGTACACGTGGGCGCCACGGTGTTGGCACATCCTGGAGACCTACAGCGACAATGCGTGACTGGAACGACGGCGTGGGGGCGTGCGAACCCTGGAAGGCAGCAGAATTGGTACACCGCGTTGATGCACTTCTTCGACTGCGTGTTCAACGCACACGCAATCTGCATGCGGGGATGCCCAGGGGGGAACGAGCGCGCCACTTGGGGCGTGTCAAACCTGCAGAGCAGATTAGCCCAAGGTGGAGGGGCCGACGCCGTACCCCAAGTACATGTCGTCGTTGCAGACCGTTGCGTTTTCACACTTTTGACCAGGACCAGCACACGACTGGCATGGCGTAAAGCCCCACGAACTGTCCGGGTTGGACAAGAATTGGTTGACGTTTTGATCACACGACGACCATGAACACATATCTACAGACGTGCGTCACCATCGACGTTGAGTGTCCATCGACCATACCGTTGGCTTGATATGGATCGGAGCTGGACTTGGTGGGCGGCTTGTGGGGCTGCACCAAGGAACCCGATCTCGCATCGTTCGCAATCGCTTGGGCAATCGCCAGAGGATCTGCAGCGTGTCAGTAAGCCACGAGAACTGACGGCAGGTACCGATATCCGCGGAGGTTGCCGATAAGACGGTCACCGCAGCGATCAACGTCGCGCGGAGAGCGGAGCCACGCAAGAGAGGTGGCCCACTCGTCGTCATCATTCACGTGTCGACTTGTTGGGCACTGCTCAAATGTCGAAGTGCCTCTTCGTACGATTCGAGAGGATCGAAAAACGAAGCTTAAGCCGAGGCGGTTACGACCACTACGTCGCCAGAGTGCACTGTCCACTGCGGCCAAGGTCGCGGCAAATGACTTTGTTCGGCGACGGAATCAACGACGGCATGAGGTTGCGGGCATCATCCAGTCCTCGTTGTATGTGTGGTCGTGCCGTCGCATCGGCATGCAATCGCCCGTTGGATTTCGTGGGCAGAGCAGAAAAAGGCGGGAATTCGTTTCAGAAGTTGCATGACCCTTCGGAGCGTAACGGGTGCCTCCTGACCGAGGCAACTCCTCGATCCACCAGCCGTTCATTCGGCCATGAATTCTGATGGGGGGCGTCGCCCCTTTCTTCGACTTCTTCCCACCCGGCGCATCCACCACAGATTGCGACTTGTGCTTTCGCACCACCTTCCTCGCTCATGCCGTCCCTACATCACGAGCGAACCGTGCGCTGAATTATTGCTTGACGTTATCACAAACTCGAAACGATCGCGAAAACGTTCCCGGGCTATCGCCGTATCTTATCGCTCTAATCAACATTCAGCCTGCGCCACGGGGTGTGAGGGTTACCATGGCGCATGCAATCCACGAAGTCGACGCGTTCGACGCGTATGAAGCTGCTGTCGCGCGGCGTCAAGATGCTGCGCGTCGACGAGTTGGTCGCCTTGGTAGGAAGCGACAGCATGCGCGAAAGGCTATGGAAGTTGCCGAAACTGCAGCTCAACTTGCTGCCACACTTGCCATGCGAGAGTTGGACGCAGAGTGCCAAGCAATGGAACGTGTTTGGCGGGCAAGCGATGCATTGAGAACATACGAGGCGGAGCAGAAGATTTACCAGCGAAGCGCAGCTCTTCGCAAAGTGGCAACGACAGCGCATTTGGGCGAGACCACACCGGGTTTGCGAGGGTACAAACGATGGAAAGAACTGGACAAGCGTGTGGAGAGCTTCCATCAACGCACGGAGCTGGCCAAGGCAGCCGCGGACCGCATCAACCAAGCGGCGAACGTTCATGCCGTGAAAAGGTGCAATCAGATGTGCCGAATGCAAGGAGAGTCACACCACAGGCTGAACTTCAGTCGTAGGACTCAAATTTCGCAAGCAAACCGAGTGTGGTGGGCTCACAAGTTGGAAGCAGCGGTAGCAGCTCAGAATTGCACGACCATAGTTCACATCCTGGAGAATGGTGGAGATCCAGACTTCGAGAGCTGGAACGGCATGACGCCACTGCTGTGTTGCATTATCCAACACCGCCACGACCTATTGCGGCGGTGTCTCGAACTTGGTGGCGATCCAAATGTCGAAACGCAGGACGGAAAGACTGCCCTTGTCGTTGCCATCGTAGCCGACGACCTGGCAGCCATTCAAATCTTGCTTGAACCCAAGTGGAAGTGCTCACCGTGGAACGAGTCAAAGCAAGGCGGGGTCACAGCGCTCTTGGTGGCGTGTGAAAAGGGGCGTCTGGCTGCTGTCCAAGTTCTGCTAGCTCAGCCAGGTAGTTCCAGTCAGGTATGCCGACGTGGCCATTGAGACGACGGCCGACCTTCTATGTCATAGATTCAAAAACGAAACAATGCTCATGGCCTCACGCCTCTCATGCAAGCTGCGAAAGGGAACCATCTCTCGGTCGCTCGGCTCTTGCTGCGACACAACGCCAACCCTTTCGTTCACGTACGACTGCACGCCACGACGAATTGTAGCCTCACGTTTGTAACCCCACGACAGTGCAAAGCCAACCGGTCGGCTGCGGACCATGCTCGGGCCTATGGTCATCTTCGAATGGAAAGGCTCGTCGCGCGAGGCAACGAGTTCAATTTGGATCCTTCCACTCCTCCGACATTTGAAGAGCGTAACGAAATCGCTGCGCTGGAGGCACTTTATCGAGACTTGGACAGGAATCTCAGCGATCGCTCCATGGACAAGGTTCTGGACGGACTGCACGATGAAGGGCTGATCAGCCCCAGCCACGAATCCCCTGTCGGGCACACGGCTTTTCTCCTCGCATGCGCCAACGGAGCTCTCAGCACGGTGCAGTTGCTCATGCAGCGCTGCCTCTGGACGCAGACGAATCGTGACGGCGTGACAGGACTCCTGGAAGCTGCCAGCCGTGGGCACTTTGACGTATTGCTGCATCTGGTTAGTCAGGGCGGGAACATGAACCACCGAGACTTTCAAGGGCGCGATGGGTTCTCACGCTTGCACGATGGAGGCCACCATGAGATGCTGCACTACTTTCTCCAGTACAAGGCATCGAACAACAAGGCAAGCGAACAGGCGTGGCTACCGTGGTGGCAATTGAATCCTACCCCTCGCGCAGGCCCCGCGTCGAGTCCATCGAAATCCCCTTCGAAACCATCGTTGCAGCCGCTGCCCGTTGCTTCGCCCGTGCATTCACGACCGATGTGCGCCCAATGCGTCGACCGCCACGCGGCGAAGCAATGTCGGTCCTGCGACATTCCGTTTTGCGACCAATGCTACTGGCGTTTTCACATGGACGCGCGTCGACGACATCACGAGTACGACATGTTATTCCCCACTGCTTGTGTCGTTCCCCCAAAGGAAGACCACTTTCGTGGCTGGCAAGAACTGCACGTTCTCTTGACACGCGAGCCCGCCAAGGCCATGAACCAAGAGCTCCAGGCGATTCGGAAGCAAGCCAATGCGACCCGTGATGAACGCCACATGGCTACAATCGAAGTGAAAGCGGCAGCGTCGGCACTGGCCATCGGTGATAACTCCGGCGAGAGGTTCGTCTCAACCAATCTATTGTAGGAGGCGCGGACGAAGCCGCCCTGCAGCTGGTGGCTGTGTATCGCGACTTGGGCAACTTTAGCCAAGCGATCGCGGGCTTGCGGGAAACAGAAGAGATGGCGACCCCTCGCCTGTCGTGGCAGATCCGACGGGCCACTGCGCAAGTGTATTTGGTACGAAAAACACGACTTCTGGGAGATCAACTCAAACGTGGTTGAAGGCGCAAGGCAAACCTGCGGACGCAGTGACGATGTACTTTGCAGCACTGACTGCTCGTCTCAACGATGTAGCGGTTGACCACCGCGATGTTCAAGACCTTCTCGACGAATTCTACTGTGCCATGGTGCGCACTCGAACCATGCATGTCCCCTAACTTGCGAGCCGCTTAGGACAATGCTGACATGCTGGACGACGCCGTGACCATGGCAAAGAGCGTCCGCGACCTTGCCGTCACAACATTACCTCGACGACATTCCTTTGTCTCGACAACAACAACAAGACTGGACAGCCTCACGCTACGCCGGGAGCAGCGCGCCATGTTGGCCGAGGACAAAGCGACCAGCACTGACCAAGACAGGTGTGGCCGTACAACATCCAAAGCGGAACATCACAAACTGTTGTCCAGGAGGACGTCGTTGGAGACTTGTGTTGCTCTGCTTCGCGACGCAAACATGGTCGACATCGTGACAGCGCTCGGCAAACAGCTCCATGTGTCCACAACGCTTGGGTTGTGGCGAGACATGCAAATGTTCAAACTCGTCGAGCGACGATCCGAAGCGGCCAAGTCGACAGCCGCTCGGATCGTGAGAGCGATGCCAGCAGTCCATTGCATCCCAGCATCCATGTCCTCCAAAGTGGCAGAAGCTTTGCAGAATGCTCAGTGGGCGAGTCCGCACGACATCGTTGCGACTTCCGAGCGCGTGGTGGTCGCCTCTCTGCACCAAACCATGTTCCTTCCTTTCATTCAATCTGGTGAAGGACAAAGGTACATGACAGCCGATCTATTGTCCTGCTGCAGAATCGCTGTCGTAGATGGCTTGGCAAGCAATCCCAGTCTCCATTTCCATCCAGTATCGACGGCTAGCACGCATGATATCATGACGCGTGCTCATGGTCTGTCGCGTGGTCGACGGTACTACAGCAATCCCACGCACCACACACGACGTGGTCACGCCATGGATTCAACTCTGCTCCTCGTCAAGGAGACCAACGTTGTTCTCGGCAACCTGGCTTGTCAAACATGCTTTCGTATGCGTGTTCTGTCCGGAGCCTGTGCGCACTGCATCGACCTCGTCGCCTCGGAGCTCGCATTCTTCGGACACGATGTCTTGATAGGTCATGCCTTTGTTCAAACCCCGCACTAGCATGACGAGTTCATTCCCGCAAATCGGTCCCCCATGACGTTTCAACTCCACGATGTCTCGACGCGAACGCATGAAGCGACCTGTCTTGTTCTCGCAACGTTTTCGTGCCGTGTGCCTACCTCCATCGACCCTTCCTTGTGCGTCATGAAAGGAAGACTGAGCCCATGGTGGAATATGGATATGAGTGTGCGAGCACGCTGAGCTTGTCGTTGTCGGCGGCGTTGCCAGAGACGAACGTTGCCATTGCCCGTCTTCACATCCACGACTACATTTGTATCGCGTTACCCGTTGAGAGCATTGTTCGCGAAGCCACGGTAGGAAGTACCATGAGAACAGGATTCCATGACATTCAATGTAGTTTGACCTGTGTGCCTACAACACTGCATGCTGAGCTGCAACAGCATCGATCTTTTCGTGGACGTGATGGAGCTCGCCGCAGATCTCGGCAACGTCGTCGTGCAAAGATTCCCTGTCGGCCTTGGACCCAACTTGCAGAAGAGCCACCGCGCCAAGGCGAGTATCAACGCCGTCGATGTCCTGACGGAGGCCGCTGATATTTTGGTGCATCTCGCGGCGGAGCCCGTCGATCTCGCGGCGGAGCCCGTTGATCTCGCGGCGGAGACCGTCGATCGCGTTTAATATCGCTTGAGTTGAGGCCATGTCTAACGTTTCAATAATGCCATGCGTTGGAGTGGTGTGACGTGTGCGGTTGCTGCATCGTACCGCCCTTTGCGCCGTCGTCGCCTTATGCCGCACGCGCTTTTTACGGCACATCATCGTTTGTTGCTACTTGCGCAGTCCGCCGCTGTTTGGAAATTGGGATTGCCAGACTGGACCCCGTCTAGTTCAACGAGCTTACCCGAGACAGGACGAGACTGCAACTGTCGCACATGGGGCGACGCACCGACCGGAAATGCCATCAGAACACACCTGGTTGAACTGTCCATGGCGGGGGAGTGGCGCGTTTGCGACCATGGCACGAGGCAACCTGCGAGTGACAGCGCACTCAAGTGTGGTCCGTGGGCTGTTAGTTCGACAGCCTCGCTCAAATCGTCAGCAAAACATGGGCGAAGCGTAGAGCAGTCTACCTGGACGTGCCATCAAAACGCAGTGCACTTGTTATCCGTGTCAACTGCGGTAGCCGCCGACCTTTCCATGGCAATGGAGAAGTGGCATGGTGTGCCAATGTCGCCATGCAAGTGCCTCGCAACACAACGTCCATCAAGACTGCACGTGCACGCATGCCACGCTCGCTCGACTACTGAAACACCGACATATCGATGTCATTCTGCACGATGCCAGCCTGTGTGGTGGATGGTACAGCACAGTCGACATGGATGTCCCGAGTCTTCGCTCGCTGGTGCCAGTCATGGGGATGCCGATTCGTCACTGGCCCTTGCGCATTGTCATCACAAGTTGCAACTCGACAAGTCGTAGGCGCGTCAAGACTGCATCCTGCGCATCGGACCTCCCATCGGTTCCGTGGCAATCAAGCGCCACCTAGACGACTTTCGATGCCCTCCGCATGCGACACAGACTTGCTGGTTGGACATGCGTACCACCGACACCCCCGTTTTTCTTATCGTCGGTGTATTGAAGCGAATCATCTCAACAACTGATGCACAATTTCTTGGATCAAGTCGACGAGGTTCCGGCATTGCAGAGTCGTGTTTAGTGCCGTCTAGAGCACCACTCAGTGAAGGACAAAGGCCCGTGGACGTACTTGCAATCGGTCGTTCGCGGGCCGGATGGAGCGTACTCGCAGCCATTCGTGGTCCTGCGCGCACCACTCAATCAGATCCAATTCCCCTCGATCGATGAAAACAAAGTGCCATGTGCTTACCTGCCCGTACTCTGAGCTCACTTCGACTTGCACGAACACTTTGTCGTCGGGCGCTCCAAACGTGAGCGACACATCCATTCCACGTTGAACGCACACAACACCTCTACACACGCCCGGAGAAGTAAGATCCTTTCTTCGTATAACCATGGCGTCGATCGGCATACTCCTTTGCGAGAATGTCCAAATGAGCTTGCAGCTGCGCCATGTTGATCGCACGAGCCAATGTCTCTCGCAGGAGGAACGGCACGTCGTTTTCGTCGACGGCGATTTCGATCAAGTCGGTAATGTCCAACGTCGGCGGAATAATCTAGGTCCATTTTGGGTTGATGGAGGTCTCGAGGTGGGGCGGGACCTGCACTTTTTCGAGCTTCAACGAGTCGACATCCACGACAAGGCGGACTTCGTAGGCACCCACTTGCACGTCAAAGTGCGTTGCTTCCACTCGCAACACGCGCAGCCCCGTCAGCTTCTCGACAAGCGATTGCATTTCCGAGTACCTGCACACCCGTTTATTGCGACAGCCAATATTTCCTCGAGCGATTCGAACCATCGCACCATTGCATCATGCTGTTCAGATTTGCACACTTCTTGGCTTGTTCGAGCACCTGGACGTCCCCGGCTTGCCGTGATGCCTGCAACCCCCGTGAGGACGAGATTGGGCATTTTCACACCAGACACGTACATCTTGGCGCAACTTGTCGAGGGTTTGACGGGCCTGTTGGACTTTGGCCGTCATCTCGAGCAACTTGTCGTTCAACGCGAGCTCTCTGTCCTGGTCATTCTTGACCCCCGCGGCCAACTGCTCCTCAAGTTGTGCACTTGACTGTTCGTTGTTGACTTGCACGTTGAACGCCATCTCGAGGACCGTCTTCTTTTGTATGTTGAGCTTCTGTAGCCTCTTCCACTCGTCGCGAGCCATCGCGTTGGCCACTGCGATGTCTTTGGCGTCTGTTTCGGCTTGTTGCAGCGTTTGTCGTGTGACCTCAATTTGATCTAGCGTGTCCTTGATCTGAGTTACCGCAATTTCGCGCTCGTGGCATGCAGCCCACAGCTGCTTCTTTCGCGCAAGCATGACCGCCCAGGACTCGGTCACGTTCATGTTCGCCAGGTGCTCAGTTAGGCTCTTCAACGACGATGTAGCTTCGATGTCGCTTATGACTTGGGCTTGAACTTGTCCGAGCAAAAACTCGCGCTCGAGCTACGACAGCGATGTTTCATTCAGCGAGTACAAGGACAAGTTCTACCTCTACAATATTTCGGCGCAGCGACTCCAGTTCATCCTGGTCAACGTTGTTTACATCATCGCGCAGGTAGTCCGACTTCAGCACCGACGGGACTTGGCTACAGCGCACCCATGAGACCTTCTTCAAGAGCCGTCAGTACCTTGCTCCGTCCATGATGTGGCGGCAAAGCGTACGTTTTAATGGGTGATTCGTATCCGGAATCCCAGCGGATTTATCCGGATATCCCCTGAAAGATTGCCAGCTCTCGAGATGGAAAGGCGAAGCGATGCCGGCTCGAGTGGCGCATCGCTCTACGCAAGCATTCCACTACTTCCACAACTGAAAGACTATGGATATGTACGATCAACTACATCAGGAAGCGAGAACGTGTCCCCGTCCACTGCTCAAGTCAACGGTACGTCCTCATGGCGTTTCAAGCGGAGACTACTGCATGCTGTCGTTCACAGGTATATCCGTGACCTACGAGGACCATGGTGGCGTGTGGCAATTCCTATCGCCATCGTTGAGCCAGAGGCTCCCCTTGCGTGGAATTGTTTGGAAGAATCACTTGCAGTCGAACAAGACTATAGACCGCCTGCATGTCAACTTCCAGCAGTTAGAACCGTCGTCGCCCGTGGGGGGAACGACCAGCCTAGTGCATTTGTTTGTGGTCAAATGCGAGGACATGGAATCGTACAAGGCAAAAATCAAGCCGTCTTTATCGTCATGGGTCGACCGCATGGCCCTCCAGGGCCACGAATGGCTCGTCCTGTACGTTCCGCTGGGAACGCAAGCTCCAACAACGTTGTCATCGTCGTCGGTGGCGCGAGGTCTAGGGCTAGGCGCGTTGTCTCAATCGTTTCGGGACTCATCCAAGGTCTACCGCAAGATCTTTGAACGCATGAAAAGCGACTTTGCCGACAACCGATCCGACAAGTCCAAGCTCGACCGATTTTGCAAGATCGACGTGCTCGACGGGAGTAGTGGGGTGCCTGGCCAGCAGCAGCAGCACGAAAGCCAGTGGTCGGAGGTCCTCATCAAACTCAAGGCGTGCATTATGGACGCGTTCGACGTGCGATGCGCAGAGTACGAAGACCAGTTGCGGGTGTTGGACGGCAAGGTGTGTTGCTCCCCCTTCTTCCGTTGCATCCCAGCTCCAACTAGCGTGATGCCTAGCGCGCGCTGTCAGGATGGGACTTTTGCTCGTTTCTTCAAGTCAAGGAGAGCTTGGCTCTGTTGTACATCCAGGCCACCTTGTACGATGATTCCCTACGACACGTACGATCTCGCTTCGAGACTACCCCGCGGCTCTTGTAAGTGCAGCATGATCGAGTAGTACGACGAGCTCGATGCTATCTATGCCGGCTTGGATAACCAGCAGCCCAATCATGTCAAGGTTGACCTGAACGACCCAATCTTCACCTCGACGCCGGTACGCTTTTCTCGATAAAGCAATGCACCGCGACGTCACCGCGGTGTAGTTTGACTTAGACATGACAATGGTGCGGATGAACATCGCAGTCAACACTGCGTCCGTCGTGCATGTTCGGTTGTACTTGTTTTGCCGGCAGGTCACAACTCTGTTCCTGATGGAGTCGTACGTCGAAGTGTGTCGCCGCGGGCTCCTCTTCATTCCGCAAATGGTCAAACTCATGAAAGCGCTCCTTCTCCCGACGGTTGTCGCGTCCGAATGGGCTGTCGGGGCCGCGCTCGCACTGTGCGTGTCATGTGAGCCCGAGACCTCCGGTAGTGCCGCAACACCGGCGTCAGCTATGGCCCTGGGCGATCTCCTCTACCTCGCTCGACGGTATGCAAAAGCGCTCGACCTCTCAACAACATCACCACTGTCAACCACGCCCTGGTATCCATTGAAATCCCGCGCTGGGCGTGACGAAATCACGCAATTGGCTGCGATCCAGTACGCAAGAGCCGGCCGCGTTCGACTGGCGGCATACCTGGCTGCCCAACAACACCCGATTGCAGGCACGGACGACGCAGCTGCGTCTCCACTTCTGGTACAACTACACCAGTACGAGAAAGACCAGTGGTGGATGCTCATGCATGAGACACTCGTTCGGTTCATGTCTGCGGAATTGAGCCAACGCACCCGACGCGTTCACAACATTGTCGATATGGCGTTGCACTGGCTCCACCTGGACGCCGCCGCCACTGTGGACGAAGGGTCCAAGACTGTGTGGGGGCTATGCCTTCAAGCATTGGCTCGAACCGCCACAGACACAGCGTCGTCCGATGTCGTCCATGTCGTGTGGACGCATGTGTTTGAGCCGTCGGTAGTTGTGGTCGAGGTATGGGTGAACGACTACACCAGTATTTCGCCGACTGAATCATCGGTGTAGTCGTCACCTTTCAGTGTGCGGCTGCAAGTGGTGGTGAAGAATGCCCTGTGCGTCGACGTCAGTGTCCAAGAAATCGTTGTCACGTGCGATCGCGAAGACATGGGCGACGACTGTTTGACGCTGGACGAGCTGCCTCGTCCAGCTCCTGGCCAAAGTTATATGCGGTCGTCCACTAGCGACATGATGGACACCATCGATAACTTTACTGCGTTCTTGGACTCAGGAGACAGCCACACGCCGTCCAAGGCGAGCCCATCCTTAGAGCGCACTGACACACAACTCGACGATCACGTTGTATCGTTGGCTTCAACGCCAGCGGTCCTACGTGCGCGCGCCCTGACGACCCTTGACGTCCTCGAGACCACACTACCCCACGGACGGTACAAAATCCGTCAACTGCAGTGTCAGTTAGCCCACGATGTGGTGGTCTTGCTGCCGTTGGACGAACCCGTGGCATTTCGTGTTGGTCCGGTCTACATGAGTTCCATGTCGGTCGACATTTTGTGTCCACCGATTTTATCCCCTCGGTCGTCCACACCATTGACCGTCGTCGTTCGACCGCATCAAGACATTGTCCGAGGCGGTTCATTGCGGCTGACTGTGCGAGGCGACCACTTTCACGTGTCGTCCTCAAGCCCAACGCCATCTCACCAAGCCAGCGACGCAACATCCTCCGTCATCGTGGTGCCGCTGCCGATATCGCCACCTCAACAAGCCGACATGACGTTCGAGTTTACTCTGGCATCGACTTGGGATGTGTGCGGCATGCTCGACGTCAGCGCGGTGTGCCACGCTATGGTTACGTCAAGCAGCTCCGACCAGACTCAGTACAACGTGACCTGTCACGCGGAGATGCAACTGGCCATCATGCCGCTGGTGCATGTGACGACGGCCGTACGCAGCTGCGCACGAGACTCGCTGCGTTGTGTCCAGGTCGAGATTGTTGCCAACGACAAAGTCGCCGTCGAAATCGACCCCTCCCGGTACGAATGGCGTGTCGATGTAAGCGGCGACAGTGCAAGCCTGGCAGCAAGTGCTCGGGGAGCGAACCTGCTCGCGAACCAGGCGCACGGTTGTCCCGGCCTCAGCGTAAGCTGTTTTCCCCTCTCTATGTCAGACGAGGCAATTCCGAACGACGACGTAGATTGTAGCCAACCCGAATGCCCAACTTGAGAAGATGGTACTTCAGCCGTCCGGAGTGTGCCACGCGGCATTCCTGGTCGACGTGACGACCGAGTTCCCTGGAGATGCTGCCGTTCTCATGACGGTATACTGTTCGCCCATTTGGAAAGACCCCCGGACGAATCATGGCGCCCTTCCACCGGTGCCGATCGACACCAAGGTATGTATTGGCCTGCCATCACCGTTGTATCGCCTGGTGTGTTCACCCGGTGTGTCGACGGCAACGCGCACAAAATGGACTGTGTTTGACGTGGAGGTGACACTCCCTCCCACCGCGACCACAGTTTGGATCGGCCTGGACGAAACCACCCAACGAAGCTGGGTGTGTGCAGGGCCAACCGTGCAGCGCGCGCGATCGACAGTGACCTTTCACTTGCGACCGCTGCACGTGGGGCGGGTTGCGTACCCATCCTTTTCGCTGAACACGCGCGATCCAAGTAACGTCACTTCCGCAGTCGCTGCCACTCTCGTGCACCAACAGCCACAAGATTCCTATATCCTTGTCGTAGCTTAAGAATAGCCACCAGGAGGGATGTGAAGCATTCGTGTTACAGTAGATCCTTGAGCCGTTGTCGACAGCTTCCACCGATAACATAACCAGCGACTACATATCTCGGCTGCACCGAAACACGTCCATGCTCGATGCGTTCGTCGTGTACGTCGGCATGACAACGACGCGATGAAGAATTGATGCTGTGATTTGGTTGGCCGAAAATTGATTCGTACTTCGAAGTATTAGACCTCCTGAAAATTGATAATGTTTACTATAAGTGCATACACATAATACATACTGTCCGTTTGGGCAAAAGGAATCCTTTTTTTCAAACTTCCATAACTTTTACACCACTAGGTTTTTTCTTAATCCCAAGATATATTCAAATAGAGGAGTTTAACCTGGGGTGCGTGAGGGGTTTTATTTTACCTCCAAAACATTTATCC